>NC_056481.1:9004471-9304471 GCF_008729295.1 Plectropomus leopardus
TTTTTTAAAATGTTTAAACATTTTTAAACATGAATATTTTCAATTTCTGACCCAATTTTCACAGTACACACCTTTATCAAATCAAACAAGAACAGAACCATCTGAACACACACACACACACACACGAAAACAAAGAAAACCATCCAAACAGAAAACAAAGTCATACCATCAAAAGCAACCTACACATCGTGTACTCTGCCTGTTACCCTCTCTGTTCTACCATCTCATATCCCTACAATATGTTGTATTTAAAAATATGTCTACATTTATCAAACTTTTTGGCTGAAAACAACACTATGAGAGAGGTGACAGTGAACCACAAGAGTAAATTTGGGGAACAGAAAAGAGAAGAATTGCGCATTTGGATGGTAAAAGTTATTGTTATTATGAGTGAACCCTGCATTTAAGCTAAAAGTTCATTTTGGATTTTTTTAAACACAGCTACGAAAACAACTGTTTGGTTTGAATTAATAACAGCTGCACAGTATGCAAAAAAAAGTGTAAAAGTGTGATTATTTTGACAAATGTTGAAAATTGCAATAAGGTTTGTAATTTTAGTAGGAATGGTAAGTTTTGCATTTCATTTCCAGTGAAAAAAAATTTAAATGATGATGTGATTTTTGCTTGGGTAACAAATAAGCATGTTACCTTACGTCTGAAATATTATTTTTACGTCTCAGCATCTCTGTAGCAAAAAGAAGTCTAATTTTTAATGGTATGTTGTAACACATTTTACCTTTATCAAAAAATTGCTGTAAAACTCTAAAAACTGTAAATTGGATGTTGCATTTGGCCATATTGAGATTTCAGTATTCCCATTTAAGTGTGCAGCCTTGGAGTTAATCATTACATCACAAAGTTCATGTAAACTGTGATTCACTACCACAGCTGGACACATCCTTGCTGTCCTATAGAAAGTTTGCCTGCGACAGGAAGTAGGCGCTCATAGGAAGAACGCCCTGTAAGCTTAAATCAACAGGATACGGATGATTTACAGGCTAACATCCACTGCACTCAGGGGCAGTTACCAAATAGGCCTGAAATACGGTCCTCAAACCTCTTTGTATCATTCTCTTCAAAGGCATCACTTCAGCTGATCTAAAGCCACACAAGTAAATACTGTAATCTAGTCATCAGACGGAGGGAACTTGCACCCCCAACGGACCCTCTTTCCAGGAAGTAGCCATGTAAATACTCCGTAAATGCTCTGCTGACATGTAACTTGAAACATGCTGAAGGCCACTGGATGCAGCCTGGAGGGCAAAAGGATCAGATGTGCAAGGCTGATGGCAGATGCACTGATTTCGATATTCCCCAAAAAACACAGTAACGATGGAATAACATCTCTGCCATGCTGTGCATTTCCCCGAACAGGCTCAAGAGAATTCTTCAGAGCATAGTGTTTCTGTGTGTCTCACTTCAAACAATATCATACACAGGATTTCTTCTTGGATTGCAAATTATCCAAGGTCTCAAATTACAGATGCAAATACCCTGGTGTGTTACTTTAATCTATTTCCTAGCAGTTACAGCAACCCAGAGGGAAATCATGATTCAGAGAGCTAACCCCTGCTGTGCTGCTCTATCTTGAACAGGTAACAGGAAATTGGCCATTCAGCACATCATCTACAGTAGCTGCTCCAGTCAGCCAACGGACTGATGGATGGCAAGTCGCACTCGAGCTGCGACACCATTGATTTTCTCCGCGTACAACCCAAGACTGCTGATTCAAGATAATGTTACATTTTTAAAAGGCTTTGCTGTGATACTGTGGTGATAAATTCAGCTCGCGAAACTGATAAATGAGTTCAGGAAACATTGACAGGTGGGATTTATTTCCAGGGCACTGACTCAAACGTCTGGATGATGCACATTATTTATAGTTTATCGTTGAATGCGTTCTTTCATTTCTGATGTGGTATCAGGCTTTTAGAGACAAATAGATTATTGAGAAGGCTGCAAACCATCATAAGACTGGTCTTCCTTTTGAGGAAATGGAAGCTGTCTTCTGTTGTCATAAATAAATCTAGAAGTGTCAAATAGTGTACATCCAAGTGAACCACAGCGTCATTTAATGACATTTCACAATATTTACCGCTTCACAGTTCATCACGATGATGTAAACTGAGGCCCTTTGTGATTCTGTTGTTAGCTTCAATTGATCCGAAACATCAATGCCCTTCTTAGCTTTGCTTGTAAATCAGACGAAAGCAACAGTAAATGCCACTGCCTGTGCTCAGCTCAAGTGATATTCAGTGACCTTCTATCTTTTAACTACCCACATTACAGTCGACCAAGCTCACATCAAGACAGCTTACGATCTTTTTCTCTCTGTTTTAGCCTTCAATCCACACTGAGCCGCAGATTTTCGCACACAAACACAAGCTTTACACAACCCTTTTTTTGGAAAGCTTGGACAAATCCAATAACTCCAGCGTAAGTGCATATAGGGAACATGACTTTCTGTCTGCTTAGACGCAGTCTGAGGCTGTCTTACAGTATACTGTGAGAAGTTAAAGTATTGCATTCTTTTGGGAAGTTTCCAAAAAAGACTATTAAGTTCCCAGTGCTGGTGTCAGAAAGGGTTTCACATGTTCATTTTAACCATACTAATGCCTTTAGGAAGACAATACTTAATTAAATGAACTAAACTGATCACACAGTATGGATGTTGTCATTTAACCCGATGCACCAGATGGTTTACACAACAATCTAATAAGCAGCCATTAAGAAAAAGACAAGGCACTTTCAAACAATACTCGGCTGTTGATTGGATAAAACACCTGAATATCACAGGCTAACTTCCACCAATCAGATCAACCAAAGCAAGTCGGGAGAGGAGCCAAAACTTCTTCTCCACTGAGAAAAACCTTCAGACGGATTATTGCAATATCAAAAGATTATGTTAGGACTGATCTTCTTCAATAAAGAAATAATCTCCAGTTCTGATATAACTGATGTTATTACAGGATCTATGCTAACCTCTGTAGGAGACAAATTGTTGTTTTGAACCAATAGTCGATTCTCTTTACTGACACAACCACCTAAATCACGCTCATGATCCTGCAATTCTCATGTGGTCTCATGATATTGTGACAATCCAGCTGCTGTGTCGGGTAAGCTGTCATTAACCAGCATTTATGCTGTCAAACTGCTTCATGATCATAAAACAGGAATTTGATGGACATCTTAGTGGAGCCTGGTTAACTGGTAGCACTTACATATTTGGAAAGCCTTTTATTATCAATCTCTCAAAGCCTTTTTTGGCATTTGGCCTGTATTTGGCTGTGACTGTAGACATACAAACAGAAAAAGTGAGGAGAGAGAGACCATAGACTGTAAATAAAGATGGCAAACACGTCTCCACTTTCTCATACTGTGCCAAAATAAGGCCAAAATATCCCAGATAGGCCATCTTGCAATGTTGATGTCATTCATAGCCAGTCTGGAAGAGCAAATCTCTACAGTATTAACTTCTCGCCCATACAGCCATCCAACCAATCGTGAGCAGGACCACTGATGACAAGCACACCAATTGGTAGCGATATCAGCATCTGCTTTCTCATATTGAGTTTCTATTTTTGGAGCTGGACCATTCATTAGGAGCGCTGTTGTACATACTGTTTGGTTATTCAGGGCACCATACTCTCAGAGCACAGAGTGTACACTGGGTACAAACGGAGCAGCAGAATGCCAGGTGCAGTGAGTGAAAATATACCTTTAATTAATTTCTATAGAAATAGAAAGCTCTCTTTCTCAGAATAACAGCGCTCTCATTTTAGTCATGTCTATCCCTTCCCAACGTATTTAAATAAAACCAGCTGCAATAACACTCTCCTCTGAAGTAGCTGCTCCCAAAATCCATCGATCTAATCTGATCAGATCGCCTCTGACTGATATGACAACAATCTGATCAGCTAATTAAATGTCCAATCCAAACTCAAACTCAAAAAAATAAAAACTCATTAAGAGTTCTGCCTGTGCTGAGTTCATGGACCCCCCCAAAAAACTCTGAATTCATAGAGAGGTCACAGAACATTCAGCTACTGCCACATATAGCTTCTAATTCTGTGTGAAACATCTTCTCTATGATAAAATCAAATAATATCAGTCTTTCCTGGATGTTCAGTTTTAAACAAAAACACATGTTCATGAGAACTATTATACCATGAAACAGTTAAAGTTATGGGGAAAGCAGGAGGGGACAATCAGCTAAGACTCAGCAGAGCAGCCAGACTGTCTGTTCCACTCTTTAACAGATGTTGGCTGGTTGACTGTTTTGTTTGCTCAGTAAGAGCGGAGGAAGAAGAAGAGCTTTCCCTGCTGTTAAGTGTGGAAGGAGCTCCTCAGCTGGTTTAGTGCTGGCTCTAGTCTGGCCAGTATCAGTCTTGGCCATCAATAAAGGGATGAAAGGTTGGGGGCTTGTCAGAGTCCAGCTACCTGTCACGGGGATTACTGGTGTGGATCATTGGAAAGAGCTGCAAACAAAAGCCCCAAATGCACAACTCTGAGGAGAGGAGATAAGAAGGTGTAGGGCGAGGGGGAGTGTCACTGATCATTGTGCCAAGCTAGCAGCTGTGTGATGGATTTCGCACACATCTACTCATCTACATCTGCATCCCTTTGTGTCGAACAAAGAGCAAAAGAGCCCCTTCTGAGTGCACGCAGCGGAGGATCACACCATTCTGCCAGTCGTGTCATTTGCCCTCGCTGCATGTCGTGCATGGACGAACAAACACACCCCCGTGGTCCGTTGGTGTGCTCAACACAGGCATGCAATTATTATGTTTGTCAGAGACTGTGGTCTGAGGCATGAATATTTTCAGGAACACAAAACCAAAAAAAAAAAAAAAAACAATTTGCCATCAGGAAAGCTGAATTCAAAGTGAATCCGTGGATCTATCTGACAAATCCAGCAACGTGTCAGCGCTGCATTGTCTGTGCCGGTATCAGACAAGTGCAGCATCTTGGCATACACGGCAGACAAAATCTGAACAGGATATTGCATCCCTCGTGACATAAGCCGTGAGCAGCCCCCGTCATTTTTAGAATCAGTGACATTACACAAGCAACTAACAACAGAGATGCCATGTCAGCCTCTCCAAAGGGTCAAAAATGTGCGGATTAGACTGTCATTAATACTGAATCTGGATTATAGCAATCCTGAGGCCGCTCTACGGCGACAGATTACTTCTATCCCAGCCGCAGCAATGGAAGACAATGGCACTTTTTGTTCCCCCAGAACTGACAGTACCGCACAGTAACAAAGGAGGACTCATTTCTAATAGGGTCAGGAGTGATTAGACAAGCGGCAGGCCTGGCAGCCCAGAGAGAGGCCCAAGATCCCCCAGAATCCCTCAGAATCAGACTGGATTTGTCAGATTACGGCTCCAACACCAACTCCAATTAGCCTATTAGTGTAGTTAGATCTTGTAAAATGGGTTAAAATGACAATATAGTCTGTAGGCAACGACTTGCAACAAGATATATTACTGTAAGATCGGATCAAAGAGAAAAAACAGACTCATTATTATGGGAGTAAATCTTTGCAGGATACATCAGAGTTACGAGGAGCACTTTAACAGTGATAAACAAATGGCACCCAACAGTCTAGACATTTTTACATATCTTGTGATGGCAGCCTACCCATTATGGCTGTTGTGAGCGCTGTTGTGCTTTGATGCATAATTTATTGGCCCCCCCACAAACAAGCCAAAGATTTTACACCCAGTCTTAGACCGCACAGGCTTTAGAAAAGAACACAAGTGTTGTATTGGTATCAGTAGCTGCAGTCACAAGGACAATATTTCTTCAGTCAGGTTTAAATCATTCGGATTAGAGATGAGACTTGCCCGTCTACATGGACACTAAATAAAGTGGTCAGATAAAATATGAGTTCACGTGACCCTAGGATTTCATCAAAATTTAACTTTTAAGACTTGCACAGTGGTTCTGCCCACTGTTAAGCATCTAACCGGCCAGAAATATAACAGAAACTTTTTTTTGTTTTTTTCTGTTAATACAACTTCATAGTAAGTAATGCAAGTATGACCCAGCTTATTTTCTGAAACCACAAATTACATTTGTTTCCTTAACAGCTCACATACAGACTATCAATAGATGCCACAATTTGCCAGTGTTCCCTAAATGTCTCTGGTAACAATAAACAATCAGACCAAAAAGTCCTTACGATATGACCGCATCGGACCAGTCTCTTCCAACTGAAGTGATCAGATGAGGCAATTTTATCCTGACAGGGCTATTATTCTCATTATTAGTGAATATATTAGGGTCCATGTAAATGCAAATAACATCATTTATAACAAAACTGAAATGCTTCAATCCAATTTGATGTTTAATTTAATTGATGTTTAATTTAATTGGATACAACTTCAAGCCAAAGCTAGAAACTCACTAAGAGTTATTTAGGTCTCCTGCTGTCTCAGCTATTTTTTAAGAAAATCTAATTCAGTGATTAGTAAACATTTGCGGTATTATGTTATTCTGACGCAAACAGTACTAAATGTTCCTTTGTTATGGCTTTAAAGAGAAATCTGAGCAGCAGGGAATAATATTATTTCAGGCATTAACATTCATTTTGAGAGATTAAGGAAACAGATATTCTGATAACTTGGGTTTCCTGAGCATTCTTTCATTCACAATAAAATTAGGTATCGTTATTTCAAAGGAAGAAACAGAGAAATACACAAAGTAGAGACAGAGGGTCAGTGGACGTTAGCGTAAACAAGAACTGAAGGCAGTAAAATCTGGAGAGTGAGGAGGGTGGAGAAGAGAAAGAGAGAGAGAGAAAGAAAGAGAAAGAGAGAGGGAATACAGATCAGCCAGCGTGACCTGTCCTTGCCCCACAAAAACAAATGACATCAGAGTAGCTGCCAATCAGCTGACGTGGCTCAGAGAGAGGCTGCTGGAAATTCACTTCAGCTTTTATTTCTGACAATCTGCCATAACCCTATCAAAAGCGAAAAAAACTGCTCACTGAAATGGCACCCCGCATTCGTAAAAACTCACATAATGTTTTAATGCAGATTATAAATTCTTCAATGTAACTTCAGTGACGGTTGATGCAGCTGGTTTCAGAAAATAAACAAGCACAGCCTGTTATTCCTCAAGTAAAAATCTCCCTTCATTAAAGTGACTCTGCAAGACACCTGAGTCTAATTCAATCCCAGCCATATTAAAGAGAATCAATTTAGGGGAAAAATTTAAAAGCAATTACAGTGGTTGATATGGCTGGCTTTAATGAACTTAATTAGACGCATCTTTAGTGACGAGGAATAAACCATTACAAATGGCAGAGCTGCAAGCGATGCATCTCATCACGCCCTCATTGAGTGGAATCGCTGTTTGTCATTAGAGCGAACAACATTAAGAATCTATGGACTTCGTAAATTAAGTGTGTGGAATAAAACAAGATTTTGGACCACCGTCAGATCATATTTTGGAAAAAATACAGTATGAACTTAGATTGGGTGATAGCAAGGTATTATGGTATACCTTGGTATTGAGAAATCCTGAAGTTAGGTTCCACCATCATACCATCATAAATACAGGCATTCCTCTAAGTATAAAACTCATTGTATGTAGTGCACAGCAAACACCACAAGAGCTCAGTATCCAGTCTTTACTGGTGGAACAGGCAGCTGGGTTGGAGGGATGGGCTAAGTTACAGGACTGTAAACAGCTGGCGGCCAGCAATGGCAGAGTGACCGTGGGGAATAACGACTTGTTTTTTATATCTAACTTGGTCAGTGCCGCAAACTTATACCCTCATATGCTGTATATGGCGCTGAAATTTCAGGAATTTCTGAAGGCATGAAATACAACATAACACCAGAACCTAATATGTACATTAGTCAATGGAACGTTGTAAGTGTAAAAGATAATTTTACAAGTCAAGAAAGTCATAGTTTGTTATTAAAACAGTTTAAGTCTGTGAAAAATGTTATAAGAAAGACTGCACAAGTTGCGTAAGTGAGGTCAGAGCATTCTCTCTCATTAGAGCTACGATGTCTGTGTATTTTGTACTCACACATGCGACAGGTCCGACTTGTTCTCTTGCTTTCCAGATGATAAGATAAAGAGGAGTCGCCAGATAAAACCACGGATGTATAAAGAGAACTGGATACAGCGTTTGAGGTGTGGGCCCGGTTCAATCCTATGAAAGTTGCTCTGTGGTGCATGAAGCCCAAAATGCTTGATATCTGCAATATGAAATTACCCAAATCTCCCGCAACATAAGGCCCATGGAGGAAGTGTCCTAGAGACTTATGGCAGCTGAGCCGCTGACTTTCAGTTAAGAGCTCTGCTAAATGGGGATTAAAATTATTTAATCATGCTGCTCTTCTAGACTCACAAAAAAAATATCAGACCAAATAGATCAAATCCAGATAGTAAAACCAGTCATTTTGCGGTGGTTTGGTGCTCACAATTACAAAAAAGTCCTTTTGGGCTCAGAAATTTGTTGATTAACAAAATTAGGTTTTAAATTGACAAAAAACAAATGTGTGGTTGATGGCACAATTCAAAGGGGATCAAAATGTATATGTCTTGCCGCTGAATAGCATACATATTTTTTTCTAAAATAAGGTCCCATGGGGTCCCAAGTGGAGGGACTTAGCCTCTCGACTGAATAGGTGATAAACTAAACCCCTTCCTCATTGTACGTACTCAATATATTAAAAGTGGCCTTAGCTTTTAAAAGCACACAATGAAACTATAAGGAATGAGTAAACCTGTGTATTTCTTATGATCATATTGAGCTAAGGTTTATGTAGTACCGAGCCCAATGTTACAGGGCCAAGGGCTCAGCATATCATTAACTGACAACAATGTTTTGGATTATGTATATTGGTGGTCACCAAGTTGTAGTAATTTACACTACAGCTTCCCCTGCAATTTAATTACTACCCGAGATATTCGCACCACATCAGCTAGTCCACAGGGCTTTTCCTCTTAAAACATCAAAACTGAAACCAACTGTTTGAAATACTAGAAATGAAGCATAAATCTAACCTCTGTCTTGCTTGTCCAAGTATGCAAGATAATTTGATTTGAAACTTTCTTGCTTGGGATATGGCCTCAGTCTTCTCTCATGATATCATCTATGCAGCCATTAAATGCAAAATTAATAACATTAAAAAGCATTTGTAAAGGATTAAAACATTATAAAGCTGTTTGGGGACAGCATTTTTGTTGTACTAATGTTATCTTAATTAGCCAGATAGCTAGTAAGGAGTAAGGACTCATTTCGACCCACAGAGACGATGGTCTTGGACTAGAAACGAGTGTATTGTTTTCTTTTTGAAAACAAGAGAGGCACTTCTCAGGGCATCATACACTGGAGAGTGTTGATAGAAAATCATTTCAAATCTGGTGAGCGTACAAAGGTCAAAAGCAGTGTGCTCCTGTTAATCAACCCACCTACTGTTGCAGAACAACAGTTTAAACTCTGTATTTAATTATCTATTTCTATGACACAAAGTAGACAGATATTGATTTTAATGATGAAACATATACAAAGACCTTAAGTGACACTGTGTCATTCCTAAGGCTCTGAAAAAGGCTGTTAAAAATGCCTTTCTCTGATTTCACTGCACTATAAATTAAATATATTCTCCGACGTATGCATCTGAATTCAGTCTGAAACAACACAGCATTGGACACAAGCTTTTCCAATGCAAAGCACGTCTTTTTTGGCTCATTTCTAACAGAAACGACTCAAATCAGCAGGTTTGGGGACAGATCTGGACAGTAAGCGAGTAACATTCTCCAATGACAACCAGTCTGTTTGAGATAGATAAGGTTGTTATTAGATTAACAGCTATAGAGATCTGTGCCAGTCAAAATAATCTGAACAAAGTTTTGTGATCGGAGCCCACACGATGAAATGCTGAGCTACATATTAACCAGAAACAAACACAAATGTGAAACATTATAATGCACTGGATCACATCGGCGGATTCCAGGTCTGTCTGCGAGGCAGCAAAATAAAAAGAGCTGAAATAACAAACCAAAATGGTGTGAATTCATCATGTGATGACAACTATGAAGCTGTTGTTCTGTCACTAGCTTAGCTGTGGTTTTTGGTTTAGGGCAAGTTTAAACCTGTGTTGAGTTGGTCAAAGTCACTTGATCAGTTAAACCGCATTTCTGTGTCCTCACAAGCTGTGGTTTAAAGTGCACCAGTGTTTTAGTCTGAACCTGCTTGCTGTGTCCTGCACAAATCACCTTAACTCCTATAGTGGTCACTGCTTCTGATATTTAGCTTAAACATAGACACAGTTTAAAGTCATAACATTGAGTAAAGGTCAGATCATTTTAAAATTTCAAATCTTTTACCGTCGTATTTTTGCAGGCATCACTATAATCAAATGTCAACAACCAGTGTGCCTGCAAGGAGGTCACGTGGTCTTTTTTGCAGGAATGTTAAAGTCACAGAAAAAAAATCACCTAGACACACATGTACTGTCAGACTAATGCCCACCACAGTTGCATGTCTAATACCATATATCTGACGCTGAGACTGCAGTAGACGTTGCAAGATAAAACACATTCTGTTGCAGGGATGTCACAAGAACTGATATTTCAGTACCGAGTCAATGCCAAAAGTGCGACAGTAGTTGTTTTTCTTCAGTGCCATAGGTACCAGGATTGTAATTCCTCCGGACCTGAAAGAGAAGCTTATAGGCCTACAAGTGAGATGAAAGTCTACCAGCAACAAAACACAGAAGATGGCGATGTTGCAGCTGTAGGTCCCTCTATGAACACAGCGCAGGCAAAACTCATCATGAATTATTTACATTCCTCAGCAGCAGTTTGAGTTGCTGCGTGGATAACTGATCAGCTGATCTGGCTAGAGCTGATCAGATCAATCGATGAGAGGAGATGATGAGTGCAGAGTGAGTGAAAGCAAACTTTTAAACCCAGCACAATGAACAGTTAAGTTTCACTTTCACTGCAATGGATATTCTGCTGCTCCATTTGTGACAACATTATGCTCTGTGGCTCGGGAATGTGGTGCAGTGAATAACCCCACAGTACATATATACCAATAGTGCTACTAATGTATGGTCAAGCTCCAAAAAAAGAAAATCTATTTGTGCGACAGATGTTTGATTGTGGCAGCCCGCCACAAATAAATAAATGTGGGAGTGAAGCTGAACTTGCGCTGGAGACGGAGAGACCTTGGTAAACACCTCCAACTTCGCAAAGTACCTTTAAGACAGACATCCAGATATATTCAAAGAATCAAAGGTTTCAAATATTTTTATTGAGGGAGTGTATGTTTATAATATATATATATATATATATATATATATATATATATATATATATATATATATATATATATATATATATATATATATATATATATATATATTATATATATATTGTTTTATTTATTTATTTTTTTTCAATCAAGTTGGGTGTTTAGAATCATGGAATTTCTATGTATTGACAAACATCGAAATACATTTGTCAATAAAATAATTTCTCACTTAAGGCATAGCAATTGTCGAAGAGAATTCATTATCACCTTTGCATTGAATCTTCGGGAAACTGTAAAAGGGTGACAATTTCAGTTGTCAAACACACAACATAACTTGCAGTAACTCATACTGACTGATTGTACAACAATGTGGAAATGTGAATAACCATTGCAGATAACACCAGTAACAGCGCAGCAACACAGATAAAATAATGATAACTCTTTTGCCCTGGTTCATGTTAGGACGCTTTCAGACACGTTCTACTCTTACTTTGCCTATAAAAAATAAGTTAGTTAAAAATTGTCCCAGAATGCATTTTACTTAACAAAAGACATCATTTCAGCCGCATCATAATATACGCTATGATTTATCAGCTCAAGGGTAAAAGTTACAAATAAAAAGAAAGGAACAGAGCATATGTGGGCTTTCCCCTCCTCTAAACCTCTCTGTCAAAAAATTAAACCTAAACAAATTAGCTCAGAACCCTAATTCTGGCACACCCTTGTCATCTTTGGCAACCACCATGCTTTAAGAGAGGAGATCTCAGAAGCAGCCTGTGCCACCATCATCCTCAGCAGGATCTGAAGGAGACCTAATTGAACACATGCAAATGAAAGATGTGTTAGCGATTCCTCTTCATCATGGGGGGATGTATTTTGGCACCAGCAACCACAAGCTCCCTGTGTTTCATCTCTCCCAGCTGGGCTTGTGGTTGTAGTCTGAAGTGAGACCCACCCCCCATTTTCTCTTCATTTCCCCTCAGCAGCTTACACCCAACCCCCCCTTACGTATCTCCACAATAACCAATTACAGGCGCAGGAATGCAGGGGAAATGTGTGGCCTGGAGCATGTAGGTTTTATATTAGACTCCACACTGATATGATAGTAACAACATGGGTGGGGAAGCTATAAAAACACCCCTCTGGCTCACCTTCACATATTTTTGGAGCTCTTGGAAAATGACAGGCATAGTGGCGGCTGGTAGTACCAAGCTACCGCCGGCAGACTAATGAAAACAATCATGCAGAGCCGCGGGAGTTCGGGCTGTTTTCAGGACAAAAGTGCACAGCGCTGAAGGACCAACTGCTCACTGGTGCAGCCACACAGAAGAAGCAGCGTGCAGCTCGAGCTGAGCATAATAAGAAATTGAATGGACTCAAACTAGTCTGCACTAATGAGTTTTTACAAAGAGACTGAAGGCATCTTTCTGGGTAACTAAGCGGCTAACTAGTTCCCTGCTGGGGCACAGCTGCTGGATGTGACAGTAAAGTAATGAACTGATAGCAGAGCCTTTTACTTGTTTCCTGTTGTAGTTCAGCCAAGTCAGACAACGATGGCTCAGAGCTGTGTCCACGTGTCGGATTTGGTTTAAATTGGGGCACTCAACATTTGTCTCAAATCAAACACAACAAATAAACACTGCAATACAAAACAGATCCCTGTTTTGAGACACATTCCCAGCATGCAGTGGTTCTAATAAAGCCGCCAGTACTGTCTGCATCCACATCTTACGCCAGCTCATCCCAGGCAGTCATAAAAGACTGCAAATGAGGGAGTGCCTTCAAGAGAGCAAGGCGTTTTCCCTCTCTGGGGAGGACAGATCTGATGATCAAATCCTTTCCTGTCTCCTTGTTGAGCCCCGCTCTGCAGCAAACAGAGGGTCTCCCACGTGTCACACTCCGCTGCCCACAAGTTTTGATAAAAGGCCTAAATATGAACAGCCCAGAGAGACTGTAGTTGCAAAACATAAACAAATAAATGTGGAACTAATTACAGACAAATTCCATGTGTACAATCCCAAACACACATTTCTAATTCTAATCTAACAAAAATTTCTAATCTAACTGTGCTGCAATGCCAATCAACTGACTGACCTGGTAATGGTGAATAAATCATAACAAATATGGATACACAGTGTATATGGGGCCAATGAATTATCAGACGATAATGGGAAATTCCTACAATTATGCATTATTCCAATAATACAAAATGTGACATTATGATTTATTGTATCGGTCATGAGAATCAGGTAATCATCAGTTATTGGTATCAGCTGAAAAACACCCCAAAGCACCCCTAATAAAAAATACTCTCAATGCGATTTGTAAACCACAAATACAGCGGAGCAGAAAGTGGTGTGATTTATAAATAAAAACAACACAGAGACACAAATGAGGCCATCCTGTGTGGTTGTTTTCTAAAGCGGCCGTGTAATTTCTAGCAGGATAGCAAATTAGTCTCTGTGCAAAGACACAGCACATGGAGGAAGCCCACGGGGGGACGCAGACTCCCAGTTTTAAAAATACATATCCTATAATGTTTATTTGTCTTCTGTTTAGGCTCCAGATGCTGAGAAAGTGAAAGCAAAGGGAGGGGTGCAATTCGTAGTTCACCAGCAGTGAAATAGATGTTTGTGTGGAGAGCCACCCACTGACGAGGCTGGGCCTACAAAGAGCAACACTGTGTGATATTCAGCCCTGGGACACATCATTATTATGATTAACGTGATCTCTAACCTCATTTGCCTCCATGTCTTCTCTACGAGCAGCAGAGAAAACACTCAGGGTTTGACGATGGCTGCCTGTGATCTCTGCTCCTTCTTATCCAGTGCACAACTGTCTTACTGTATGTGGTGCCATGAGAGATGGAAGGAGGCCCAGTGGACGAGTGGGCGGAAATAGGAGGAACTGTGCTGTTAGCACACATTGCTCAATTATCATCACCAGCACTATATCTGCAAGACTGGTGGTGCATTAATAAAAGAGCAAAATCTGCAGTGTAAACTGTAACAACTTCCTTTATATCTTAGTTTATGGATTTGGAATTGAAGTGGGATGCCTTAAAGAGGAACATCACCAAAATTAAAAATGCCAGTATATTATTTCCATGACCTTGGCAAGCTCAAACAGTATTGATAAAAATGAACTACTCTTTCCTGAAGCCAGAAATCAGTGCAGGCTTTCCAAACCATCCTCTCACACTAATTGATTTTTTAGTTTTTTGGAGCTGGACCATTCATTAGGAACACTGATGAAATATATATACCACTTGGTTACGCATTGCACCACACTCTCGGAGCGCAGAGTATAGTCGGGGCACAGACGGAGCAGCGAAACGTCAGGCTCATTCAAGGTGAAATTTAATCCTCAATTGCACTGGGTCTAAAATTTTGCTTTAACTTGCTTCTGCAGGAGCTGCTCCTCTTATCCATCGATCTAATCAGCTCTAAATGGATCAACAGATAAATTACCCGCACTGCGACGCAGAAATAGCTGCTGAGGAAAACATCTAAACTCATGAAGAGCTCTGCCTGCCCTGTGGTCACAGACCCGCAAAAAAAAAAAAAAAACAAATTTAGAGAGTGGATATTTAATGATACAGATGAACACACCTGCATTTAAAGGGAAAATGCCCATAATGTCAATTAAGATTGGTTCAAAAAGCTGAGTAATTTTTTAAAGAAAAAATGCCAATTCACTAATTCCAGCTTCTCAAATGTGCATAATGTATGGTTTCTTTACTCTTCTATGACAGTTAACTGAATATCTTTGGTTTGTGGACAAAAAAAGGATATTTGAGGACAACATCTTGGGATTTGGGAAACTTAACGTAATGTTTTTGACTATTTTCTGACATTTTATTTACTGAACAACTAGTTGACTAATTGAGAAAATAATCAACCCATTAATTGAAAATGCAAATAATTGCTGGTTGCAGCCCTATCCTGGAGACAACTCCTTGCACTTTGGAAAGCATATTTGGTTCATTTCTGACTTTTTACAGATAAAGAAACTAATTGACTGATTGAGAAAAAAAATCCCCAAAACATTATTAGTTGCAGTCCTTGTTTAAACTGATTTCACCCAAAACTTTATGCACCCACACAGCAATAAGTTGTTGTGGTAAGGGGACTGCAGCAAAAGCCACGAGTGCACAAAAACATTCAAGTAAAAGAAAATAAGGAGAAAAATTAAATGAAAATGTAAATGAGCTGCTGACTAATGGCCCTTAAAGAAACACCAGACTGCTAAAACTACAAGCAATTTCACAATTTTACTAAAACTTTACTAACACTCAATTAACACGTTTTAAGAGGGGAGGGAGAAAACGGCTGAAAATGAGCCCTACATACAGAACATGGCGCTGTCATCTAATTACCAGCTCTTACTTCTGTAAAAACACCAAATGGCTCTTCATGGTTGAATCTCTGCTTGCATCCAGGCAGACTCTAATTACGATAAACAAATATCCCATCGTAGTAAGTGAATGGTGTGGATCTGGCATTGTCTCTGGCTGAGCACAAGAAAGGCTTTTGCAGTGTTTGGAAAAGTGTGATTGTCAACAGTGTGCTTTCCCAGTGGGAAAACATATTGTATGACCAAATGCTGCAAGGATTAGCAACATACAGCATCGCTTACTTCTGGTAATTGGCTTGAAAACTGTACATGTGAAAAAAAAAAGCATGTATGTCGAGTCACGACCAGTGTTTTTCATACACAACACCCTGCTGTGCAGTGAAAACATTTCACAGCACCTATAGATTACAACTCCAGAGCAGAAGGTCAGCGTGACAAAGTGTGTGGTGTGGCGTGTATTTTCTTACATGGATGAATCAATGCAATCTTCCCAAGAGGACAAAGCCTGTTATATTATCTCCTCCAAATTATTATTGATGACTATATTCAGATGTTATGTGGTGACAGTATAAACAGGGCAGAAGTGGCCATTTAACTTGTCTGAAGAGCATAATTGCGTTAATAAAATGCTGGGCACTTTTCAGTTATGAGATATGAGGATTTTATTTGGGAGCTGATATCTGGAACAACATCTTTGATCAGTATTATAAAAATGGAGCGGCCTATTTATCAAGACATGACAGACATCCAGTCATGACAGCAGCCATGAAAATCTGCCCTCCACAAAATGAGTGGATAAACGGCAGCCAATTACAGACATGTTCATAAGTAAACATGTTGGGTACTGAGAGTACACATCAAAGTTCAACTGACCAACCAACAGAACAACATCGTGAGACATACATGGCTAATACGAATAAATATTGCAGCCCAGTCACCACAAGACAATGATGGCATTGTACATTTCTGCAAACTATGGCTACATAATATTTGTACCGCAAGTATATAGGCTGACAACAGGAAGTGGAGGGGATGGTGAAGGAATGACATCTAAGTGAGACACCTGTCAAGCTGCAGACCACTGTTTGACACCAACAAACCACCAACCAACCAACCAACAAAAACGGTAGTTTTTAGTGAGTCATCTCTGTGTTATCAGTGACATTTCTCTTGGTTGTTTTTTAGTAACCCTTTGCTGTGTATCTACGAAAGATAGTGCCACAAAAAGCAGTTGTGCTGTGTTTCCAGCTGGTACTGTGCCATGAAATTGGTTGGTTTTTTGTTTTTTTTTTTTACAGAGAATTTGCTGCATTTCCTGCCAGGACAGTCATGAAAAGCAGTTGTTAATAACACAGACATTGCTGCCACTGAAAGCTGTTGTTTTTTGAGATTGGGCTGCATATTGATGCTTTTATTATTATTGTAAGATGTCATAAATGAGATTTTTCTGTCATTCTTCCTTGTTTAGGCGTTTGTGTTTTGTCTACACTTTCTCTTTTGACCCCACATGAGATAGTTACGCCATACTATCACATAACTGTAGCTGAAAATACATCATTACACACAGACAGAAATTCAATAAGATGAAGCATGTTCAAGGTCCGTCCCCTCATCTCATTTCGAACGTACTGCATGATCCAGGCTGCCTTTAACCTTGGTCATTTATATCATGCAGGACAGCTCTGATTATCGTCCCATACATTAGCCCTTTCTGGTGCTTGCCTGAGCCTTACATGCCTATCAGCATGCATGGCATGTAAGCTAACCCCTGACTGTGGGCTCACTGCTGCATTTAACTGCGCTCATTTAGACACAGTCATCACAGTCCCCCCAAAAAAAGCCTTAACACAACAAAGCTTCCCAAAGAGTCAGAAGTTAAAAGGTGCTTTTAAAGAAACAGATTTGAACCGGCTCGCCACGTCACGTTCTTTTCAGCTCAACACAAAAAGTGACGATGCAAACATTGAATTAATGCTTGTCGCCGTCACTGCAGGCCTTTGTGATGTGATCAGCGCACTTTTAATTATTACAAGCCTGAGGAATACTGATGTTAAGGGAACCACAGAGGAGATAAGGAGTCTCCACATTAATAAAATGGGAGCGTGGTGTGCTCAAATAGTTTCTCTGTATTTATCTGACACAGTGATCAAACAAAATAAGCAGCCCTTCTATATTGTACTTGTGTAAAAATGTTTATTGGAAATACTCCAGGGCTTTCAAACTGCATCATGTCACTGAGAACACAATGAAAATATTGAAGGGCTGACATGATGATCACACACAACTCCCTGTGTTGCAGCCCTGAAAGAATGAATTGGAAATGTGCTGCTTTAGTAGGCATCCATTATTCATTAGGAACTGTACTCCTCCATGTCAACAACCTCTGTAGTGACATAGCCAAACCATTATTTCCTCTTTCACTTGCTCTTTACCTCACTCTTTTCTGTCTCATTCAGTCACACCCAGCTTTCATCTCATATATTATCAGCTGCCAGTTAACAGCCTGCAAACTCTAAAACATCCAACAAAACACTTTATAATACAGCTATGAAGTCACGCTACTTAAAGGATCACGCAGCTGGACGTTGTGTCATTTCTTAAGGCACAAGGGAAAAATCATTGCACATGCTGGTATACTGCACAAAACGATCTGACCTTACATGCAGAGACTGATATCATGAGTCACAAGCCTGGGTGGGACCTTGATGCATCTCCAGCCAGGCTTTATGGTGCTGCACAAATGAAGGGAGATAATCACTCTTTCTATATGCATCCTCGAGTGAGATGCAGCCCACTGCTTTTGGAATCGTTTTGTTTTTTAAAAAAGCCACTTTACATGTTTGCATCCAAGCAAGAACAATGATGTTTAATATGGTCTGAGGGGGAATGTTTCAGAGGAAAATTAAACAACAAATAAGTCAAAGGGACACTTGCATACACATTTTTCCTTTTATCTGTAGTGCTATTTTTCAATCTATGTTGGAGATATCAGCCGTAGAGATGTCTGCCTTCTCTATAATGTAATGCAACTAGATGGCACTCGGCTTGTGGTGCTCAAAGCACCAAAAACATTCATTTTAAAAACTCAGCAGCTGTTATTCCTTCCAAAAATCATGACCCGGTTACTCAAGATAATCCACAGATCTTGTTGTGAGCAGTTTAATGTAAGAACTGTTTTCTTTCTATCAAACCACACCAACTGTATCACCATGCGAAAGGAAGCGTACATCTACTGCCAGATCACCTAGTACCCCTTAAATAGCTAGTGCTGCAGCTCAGCCGAGGGGGACGACATTAATGTTTTCATCTCGTGCTGTCGTGAGCACGAGCCTCTCATCCATGAATAGAGTTGGTGGGGCTGTCGCAATAATGGCAATATTGCATACTGCTCTACTGACAAGACAACTGCAGGAGATGGCAAGCAACCACCACAAATACATGTTCATGTGATTTCTTTTTGCATGGGAACGCAAAGTATTTACACTCTGCTACGAGTGCTAGCAGTGTGATGAGGTACTGAGCATCCATTCTGCACTGAGAAATATGTAATTTGGGGTAAAACGCTGCAGCTGCTGTCACCTTTTACCCAGCCAACCAATGACAGTGGAGTAGGGGCGGAACAAATAATACTGAGACCAACAGTCTGTCCAATCTGTCCTCTCTCCCTGCATGCTTCAGCTTTCTCATCATCCGGTGCAATTAAATACTCTACTTTGTTCCGACATTTTTACCTCTGTGAATACTTTGTATCATAGCATCCAGATGCAACCAAAGCAACTCTGAAAAACACTGCGTCTCTTATTGCGCCTTATTGTCCTCTGTATTTAACAATGAACAAGTGTTTAATTTATTTTACAACTGTAGCAACTTTAGAACAATATACCTGATGAAAACCTAACAATAAAGCTTATTTATAAAGCAATAAAATCAGAATAAATCATGTAAATTGCAAAAACTACAAAAAATGTCAGTTATACCACCTATCACGCTGCTGAGTGAGAGTGAGAGAGGGGAAATCTTTTCAACGCCACAGGCCTAACAGTTAACGTGAGTAGTTCAGTAAAAAGAAAGTAGTTCCGACATAAAACTGCTCACAACAAGGACTGTGGATTATCTCAAGTAACCGGGTCATTTCTGAAAAGAGATATTGTGGTTGAGTTTTTTTTTTTTTGAAGGTACTTTTTGGCGCTTTGAGCACCACAAGCCGAGTGCCATCTAGTTGCATTATATTGAAGAGAAGGCAGACATCTCCTCACCGATATCTCCAACACTCTGTTCCTCACACTGCTACTCATAAGACTAATAAATTGCACTACAGGTAAGATGAAAATATGTTTTTTTTTTTTTTTATCTTGAGGTGAACTGTCCCTTTAAGAAACAACAGTTATTCCATGCGTGAACCCGTGTTCTAGTAATAGTAAGCTTCAGTTTCACACTATTTGCGTCATCTTTTAACCCTAGAGACGTTATCGTAAACATCAGGCTATCTAGGAACGAACGTGTGGGTGTGACTTCTTATGTGCATATAAGATGACTGCATTTCAGCTTCAACATCAAACAAACAGCCTTCAAGGGAAAAAAATATCCACAATAGCTGAATATTTTTCTTCCTGCCTGTCAAAGCAATGTTAAGCATGTTCTCAGCCTGTGGGTTCTCCTTTGTTTTCCATCTAATATTTGTTTTTCCTATTCATTAATTCTGATAAAATAAAGTGGACTGAAACATGTTTAAAGCCAGAGCTGGAGATGTTTGCTTTCACTCAAGTTAAATCAGGCCACGTAGCGCAGGGAGTTAATCTCCGCTGGGCTGCTCCACCCTGCCTTCCCTGAGCAGGTCAACAAATTAGGTTGCCATATTTCGGCTCAAAAAAAGGAGGAGAGCTCAGTTGAATACGAGTTATGTTAAAATCACATCTGTCAACACGCTGCCCACCCCCCACCCCACCCCCCCACCAGCAGCAGCTGATGTTAAATACGGGACTGTGAGATTATGACAAACAACTTCTGGCCGTCTGCTGCCCTTTTTAACAAAAAAAAAAACCACAGACAAAAACATACAGATCTTGAAGGTTTTCAACAATGTGTTTCTCTGCCTTTGGAGACTCATAAAACAGGTGCAAGGTCACCAGCTCAATCTCCAAAACATGTCTTTTAAGAGCTTGATGGTGTACTTTGTAATGCGCTCATGGAGCGACTGACAGAAATACAATAGAGAAACTATGTGTTGCCTGGGGGGAAGAAAACACCCATATTACTATTGGGCAGCTGTTCTGGAGTGACATCATGCAGTACTTCCCTGAGCTCTTATTCAAACCAGAAGGGCTTGAATTAGTGGTTCCTAACCTTGGATTTTGGGATCTCCTGAGGAGTCCCAAGATAACACTGAGGGGTCACAAGTTGATTACAGGAACAAAGACATGTTTCTGTTGCATAAAATTAAGTTTGAATGTCCTGTCTCTGCATCTGTCTTCAAAAATGCAAAATAAAAAACTAGACACTTTCATCTCTTCAGGCCTCTAGAAAAACAGGTGGAGACAGAAATCTGGTTGAACTCTTCATAATCCAGGGTCACACTAAGGTCATAACTTGGTCACAAGCATTTCCTTCCCTTGTCATTCACTGGATTTAAATTTACCACCGCAGCTGACAAACAACAGAGCACAACAGACATTTCCATCTCCAAGAATTGCAACCCAGCGTCTCATTTTGTCCCAGCAACAGTTCAAACCACCAAATATTCAATTCACTACAATGTAAGACCAAGACAAGGAGTAAATCCCCAATATTTTCATCTGGAGTCATCACATATTTGGCCTTTTTGCTAAAAATATGATTTAAATCAATCAGGTGTTTCACTTCAGATGTTTTCTAGCAGTGCTGCCGGAAGATATTTAATGCATCCATCAACACTAAAAGGCATTTTGACTCATAATGTATTTGGATATTGTTGAAAGTGTAAAATTATGTTAAAAAAATACCTCCCATACCCCATATGCTGGTACGATTGCTCCTGCATGTAAGGGGCAATGTAACATTAAACAGAGTTTAAATCAATATTGTGAGTCTAACATTGCTGAAACCATTAAAAAAGTTTTTTAAAAAATGCAAAAAAAACAAAAACAAAACAAAAAACAGATATAAGTTACCTACAGAATACAAAATGATCCAAGTAGGAGGTAACAGCTTTTTGAGTAATGACATCACAACCAAATATTGTCACAACTGCCCCTGATCTCCCCTAATCAACCCTGCGTCTCTAATCACAGAGACAAAAACGACTCAAATCCTGGAGAAATGCAGCAGAGAAAGAGCTGGTACGCATAGAGATGCCATGTTGGGCACGTGGGCGCAATACAGGACAAAACTAAGCTAAATGTAAACCCTGTCAGCTCCTCTAATCTGTCAAACTATTATGAATGAATATCAGCAGATAACGATTGAGGCCGATGAACCGGAGCACTGTTATCTGGGGGTATTTGATCTATAATCCTCTGGTTGACTTAAGTAGAGATGGTGAGTTAAGTGCACATGGGGAGATCTTTATATAGCAGCCCAGTATACATTTAATCAAGTGATCCACTAACTGCTGCAGCTTTGGTTGACTCCTTCGTCGATACATAAATGTTTTGTTTGAGTCGTGGCACTATTTTGAAATGACAGATACATCTGGTTTTAACTTCTCAAAGACTCTCTCTTTGTCTCTCATGTGCTCGGCCTTACTGTTTTCTCAGAGGAGCAACTTACAATGCCTCCTTTGAGCAGATGGTGGGTGAGTTCTGACGCATCTGCAAAGGGAGAAACCTTGATCTCTGTCCAGCTGTTTCCGCGCTGCAGTGGCCCAGCTGAGTTTTAAACACCGCCGATAGTCAACAAACACAAATCTGCACAGCTTGAGTTTGTACATACAGTGTTTCGCTGGCCTTACACAGCAGCAGCAACAGTGTGGCTGACCATGGGTGTGACACAGATCAGATGGTGAGGGGGAATGTGTGTGTGGCTGCTGGTAACAGCCACACTGTCCTCGGGGTTGGCAAGTGTTTAATAGTCCCTCCTCTAATGGTGACACACCTTCTCTGCGTGACTGAGGTCCTACCTCTCTGTGACGCTGCGGGGCTTTCCGGATCCTATCCTCCAAACAGGAAGCAATACTCGGCTCACATGCTCCGTTTCTGCTTTCCCCTGCTTTTGCTCTCACTGTTGCTTTTCTGGCTGCTTTTTTCATAGTTCAAAGTTTCTGTTTCAGTACAAAGTCACATGTAATAAAAGCTCTCCCATTAATCATTACATCTTTTTTTATCAAATTGCCTGGATAGATGAAGGTTAAATGAACAGTTCTGAATTTTTTGGAAGTGGGGCTGTACTGGGAACTTATCCATAGACAGTGAGGTCAGTTTGGAGAAGCAGACTGGAGTCTGACATGAAAGCTAAGCAATGTAGTGCTGTGGATGGGGGTCAGCAACAATAGGTATTTTAGCCACCTAAAAAGATCAATATCAGTCTAAAGTCCTACTCGCACAGGACTAGTATTACCTGGTAACCTCGTGTAATTTTGAAATTACCCCCCCACATCTGTGTTTCATGCAGCACATTCGCACAGGTGAAGAGATGTCTGTATTTTACTTGAATTTACTGACATAATTTCTCGGCACAGAGAGAAAAAAAACAAAACTGAAAAAATTCAGAGATGCACAATTTCACACAGGACTAATATTATCCCATGACCTCTGTGTTTGCAATTATGGACCCGGCCAGTTCGCATAGGATTAAAATCACAGATGTTTTGATATTTTCTTTTTTTATTCCCACCTTGCTCATTGCCTTTTTCCCATATTTTTGAAAGAAATCAAGTCAATTTGCCCAGGTTTCAAATGTTTTTTCGCTTTGAAAAGAAAGCTACAACAGCTTCATTTCACCTTAGGAAATCACTGTCTGACAATAAGGTGAAGCAGTGTAAATGTTTGTACCATAGCTTACACTTAAACTGAAATTTTTTAGTTGGGAATTTTTTAGGTGGCTGAAATACACTATGCTGCTGCCCTCTCCAAAGAGGAAGTCAGCTTAGCTTCCATGTCAGCCTGCTTCTTCAAACTGGGAGCGTGCTGCCCGATATTTACTGTATGTAACATACTGTCTATGGATACGACCCCATACAACCACACTCCAAAAAATCTGCACTGTCCCTTTAAAGATTGATCTCCTAACTCTGAATGATTTAGAGTATGTTTTATCATTACTAAATCATTTGAGCATGATGCCAAAAATCCAAAGAATGACTGCAGGGTTTGCATTCTGTAACACTTGCCGCAAGCACAAACAAGCCTGCAGTTGCAACATACTGCAGCTTAATGTGCTTTAACAAGCTTCCACTAAGGCAAGCAGAAAAATAACAGGTTGGATACAAATGTTGTTTGTATCAAAAGGAACTTCTTACTGTGACATATCCATGCCTAATTCAGGAACCCATCTTCAAGGCTGGCTAAAAACGTTTCAGCCGGCAAATATCTGACAACGTCTGGGTCAGACCGAGCTCATCCCTAATTGTCGTGACTTGATACCAATTAGTCCCTTCTCCGCCTATTTGAGGGAAAAAAAGCATACCTTGAAGCAGAGCATAGTATGTGGCTGCAGCCGCAGAAAGCGCACAGCACAGCGTGCCGTCTCTCAGCTCAAAGTTGGAATCTGAGCATTTCCAAGACTTAGTGAGAGGTGGCGGAGAGATAGAGGGTGGGCGAGCTGCGGGGATTTACTCCCGGCTGGCAATTTGAGGTTTATACCCAGCAAGCTGTTAGAAACTCCAGGTATGCGCAACTCGCTCCTTCTCCATCTCGCTGTGGATTTCATTAATCACCACATCTGTTCGCTTCACACAGCACGCCCACGCTCAAATAACATGCACCTCACAACCATTTCAATATGCCTTTTTACAGTTCTAACTATAGCTGAAAAACTAGAAAAGAGCATCTTGGCAGGGTGTTAAACACCAATTAAATGCAGGCTGAAAATAGCAACTGCAAAAATAAAACCTGTTGCGTTTTGGCACCTTTTTATTTAGAGACTTTGACACTCCACAAACAACCTGCCTTCTCCCAGTGAAATACGTATTTTCACATTATATACAGCTGATATTCTCTCTCCAGAGACATCACTAAGAAAATAGAAATTAACTGAAGTCAGATATGAACTCTAACAAGATGAAAGCCGAATCAATCTGCCGACAGCACTCAACAGTTAAATGTAATTTCTCCCTGCATCCGTACACAGTCTCATTTGTCTTGGCGAGCACTATTTGTTTGTTTCAATGCATCCTCATTAGCTTCTGCCACACTAATTGCCATTCTTCCCAAGGTCTATACTGTATAATTGAAATGGAATTCACACTGAAATATCACAGACTGTTAATGTGCGAGACAAAAGAGTAAAAGCAGTAAATCAAGATGATGTGGCTGCTACATGAATATAAAAATACAATACTAGCTCAGAGCAGACAGGTGTGTTATGATAAGTGCTTTTTTCACTGGTTTAGAAATAAAAAAAAGGTGCACAGAAGCAAAAGGATGCATGCACAATCAAAACTTGGAGCAGGTGCTGAACTAAACATAAGTAAATAGTAAGAAGGCAAAAAAAAATAAAAAATGGCACATTTAACTAAAAAGGTGCAGACACAATTTAAATGGGAGTTCTTGGTCCAAAAATGCCTTTAGACACAAAAACATGGGAAAATAGGGACCACATAAAACAAAAATTCAAACATTTTCCTTTAAGAGGTTGTCCTCTGCTGGCATGAGTATAAACTGAAGAGATCTCAGGTATATCTGCGAATTTTACCTTTGCAAAAGTAAGAAGCAGAATGCATCACTGTTTAGCAAAAACTGGGAGTCACAGCAACCTGTTACACATTTCAGTGATCATGGTATCATATATACAGCCGTGGGCTGATTGTAAAGCTGTTTTTTGCTTGTTAGAATCTTGTCAGCAGTCCTGAAGATAAGATGAGCAATTTCTTATCGTCAGAAGAGTCAGAAATTTAACTTTGTCATTCAAATCTGTCCTCTTCTCTCATCTGTTGATCCCAGAGGCTGCCTTACCCATTCTGTAGTACCTGTCCCCGCCTGACAGACCAGTGTTTCTCAACTGGTGGGTCACGGTCCAAAAGTGGGCTGCAGGTTCATTCTGAATGGACCGCAAGTGACTTGTAACCATGTCATGTTTGTAAAACAGCAACTTTATTTTGAAATACAATTTCTGGCTCTGAGCTTTTATTTTTAAGTGCTGTTTCTTTATTCTTGCGATATGTTTTATTTCCCTGTTCTCAAAGCCAACATGTTTACATTTTGTGAAATAAAACTGAAAATGTGGTATTTTACCTAATGTGTGGATCTTTAACTGAAGACTAAGGAGACATCTGGACCCCGTAACTGGACAAGTTGGGAACCCCTGAGACAGACTACAAGATTTGTCAAAAGTAATTAAGCAGTGTCTCTCTGACATTAATGAACTCAGCTCATTGTCCAACATTTTGCCATGTACTGGTCAAAAATACAGTAACTGCACAGGATTAAACCATCTGAATCTGTCCACACAGGTCTAAAAAAAACAGGAAGAAATGACAAACGCATGCAGAATTATTTTCACTATGAGACTATGAGTGTATTTCGTGTTTCATAAAGATGTCTAAATTAAAGTCTGCGAGGGAATAAAGGCTGTCAAATCCTGTTCTCTTGTTAATGGTGAGTGGAGCGCAATCTTGATGGTGTCTTGGTTCATTAAACTTTTCATTTCCATGGTTTGATTAGACAAATGTCAGACTCAGTTCATGCCTCATTCTCTTTACTCAGAACCCCGTTTAAGGCAATCTGCAGAAAGGATGCTGATGAGTTACTGACCCTTACCTCTGACCTACGACCTCCCTGGTAAAGACCTTCTCCTTGGAGATTAATAAAGTCCAATGATCACCGAATTACAAACCACCACACATTTAAAATCTAAGCACACAACGCAATGGTTAGCAAGCAAAACAAGAGTCAAAATCTCAAAATATAACTCAAAAACCTTGAAGGGTCTTCCATCAGTAACAAGTCTGAGCACATCGATGATATCTGAAGTACCAATAAAGCCTCTGTTCACCGACATGTTGAAACTGGCTCAACTGCTGCGCACATACACAAACATCCAGCCACAGAAAATGAAGAAACGATTGATACTCTTATTGTGATTGATCCCAAAGACAAACACAACATTCAAACGAGGGAAAAATCAAATCAGGAGGGGAGGACGCAAACTCCAACCGCTTGCTCCATTAACCCACATTGACACGCCGGGTTACCTTAAGTCGCTGCAGGTTGTCAAACACAGAGCTCGCAGATTTTTAAGCGGCAAACATCGCCGGTTCAACGAGGGATGCATCCACCGTTAAAGCTGAACAAGCACCTGAAATGGACGAAAAATTCAACCGCGTGCAGCTGTGCGTAACGGACAGGTAACACGGCGTCTCGTGAAAATCAAACGACTGAAAATATGACACGGTTCGCGCGCCAAACAAGACGCAAAACACGCCAGTGACATGAAATAATCTTATCACTCACCTCAGTAGCACCGACATTAAGTCCTGAGCGCAGATTGTGTTGGGAAAAGGCGAGGCGATGCTTCAGTGTTGCCGCCTGTCACCGGGAAGGAGGAGTTTGTGTTTACTCCAACATAACACACAACTGGCTGTCAGCGAGCACAGGGAGCCCATCCTGGTTTGGCGAAGAAAGGGAGCCACAGTCTGGCCACATATTTTATTACAACATGTGTGATTGTCCCAGAGTGTCCTTAGAAATGATTGTCTTTATTATTTTTTTCATTTCAATCCTGTTGGAACAAAACGTCGGATTATTATTGGTCAGAACTTAGTTCTACCGAGAAATTGTTAATTGTGATTTGCAGTGGTGGGAAAAAGTATTCCCTCCTTTAATTAAGTAAAAGTACAAATGAGAAAATACTCTGGTAACAGTCCTGCATTAAAAATGTTACTTAAGTAAGAAGGTTTTATGTGGGAAATGTTCTTAAAGTATCAAAAGTACCCAGTGAAGAAAATCTTAGAAAACTCCTAAAAAAAGGTAGAAAATTAAATATATTGAGAAAAAAACAGACACCCAAAAATTCTAAATTATTTTAAAAAAAACACACACAAACCATGTATAAATTAACTTTTTAGTCTTTTTACTTTAATGTAATGTATGAAACAACTACATATAAACACGTTGCTGAATTTTTATTACACCTAGAGTTAAGTGGATTGATAAAAATATTTTAGCTAATGCGTAAAGAGAGTTTCTTAATCACTTTTTATCTACTATTATCAAAGAATCAGGAAGTCCTAAAGCTTTTTAGCCCTACTGTTGCTGGAAAAAGAGCATGCTCTTCCTGTCTTCATTTTGTGCCATAAATCTGTGCCACCAACCAGGTGGCATAGAGTGTACAATGACAGCTATAGAGGACTGGAGAGCATGTTTTCTCCATATTTTTCCTCTTCATACATGTTATTATGTATATAAATGTCTCATATCCTCATGTCTGTGCCAACCCTCCACCATGGCCTTAGTGTGTAATTGATGACACATACATGTGATCAGATTATCATTCCTCTTCCAGTAACTTTGTTTTTAGTGAGACGGGTCAATAATTAATCTGCATTATGTTTTATGACCCTACATTTTCAAGAACAGGACTTTGGACCCAAGACAACCTAGTTCCCTCAAAGTGCGTCAAACAGTGTGTGTAGACAAAATCGGGACCTAGAAATGCAAAAAGTGTCTTTTTAAAAGCGTCTTTAATACGTCCTGAAGTTGTTTTGTTCAGTTTTAATCGTGTATTCATTGTTACTCTCAGGAAATGTTTCAGAACCCTCACTGTGAATTCAGACAACATGTATGATTTGCAATTGTAGTCTGATACCAGACTACAAATGACTGACAAATTTATCATGTCAAAAGCATTTGGGAAACTAGCGTCCTTACCATAACAACCAGCTCTTTGGTTTTCCTTTCAAACCAAAGGTCACTCGCTGCCATAATCAAGAGATTTTATGGCCAGCAGTCCACATTTCACTCCACCCAGGAAGGTAACACATACAGAGAATCTGTAGAGGATCAGAGGGTCCTAATCTGCTTCTGAGGCTTCATCAGAGCTTTAGAGAAAAGACGCTGGGATTCAGATTTAACAAACTGGAATACAGCGATAATGCCTTCCAATACGAAGATAGTGTATTACATATCCAGTGCACTGGTTACTGCTGTATCTGTTGGCGTGATGGGGTTTGGCATGTCAGGAAACTGGGCTACGACGACCATGGAGTGCACGAGAATTGGAAGTGACTTCACTAATGGAAGTGCTGAGATCACTTGGCAGCTTTTGGATGGGTATTTGTACAGAGTCTTTTGCCCCTCATTTGGGGGTGAGGGGTCTTTTGAAGGTAACTTTTCATTCTCTCAAAGCGCCAGTTCACAGAAATTAGCTTAAGATATTTTTTCTCTTACATACCTCTAGAATATATCGAAGCTGACAGTTTTGGTTATATTTTTCCAGGATTTTCAGTGTTTGAGATTCATGCCTACAAAAAACAGAAAAAAAGCACTGAAAATTTAAACTGAAACAGTTCAACAGCAGCATGTCTTTCCAGATGCCATGCCCCTGTTAGAGTTACTCTAGATAGTCAGAAGAACACACCATCAAATGTTTGGTTTGTGTATTAAGTATTTCCACAGAAAAACCTTCCAAAGAGGCCTCAGAGACAGATATTTGTTTGAATACTTGTAAACGAGGAATTATGATGTTTTAAAAAGGTCCAGTGTGAAGGATTTAGGAAGATATATTGGCAGAAATTGAATTTTATATTAATATTGATGTTTTCATTCGTGTTTAATCACCTGAAAATTACAGTTGTTGTGTTTTGGTTACCTTAGAATGACATTATTGTATAAACCTACAGAGCGGGTCCTCATCCATGGAGTTCACCATGTTGTTTCTACAGTAGCCCAGAACAGATAAACCAAAAACCCTGGCTCTAGATAGGACCACTTATGTTTTTGCGTTTTCAAGTCAGTCACTGTAGTTCTCCTACATGTATGGCACACTGGAGAAGTTTCAAGTGGTTGTAAAGTTGAAACCTCACTGCTGGATGTCACCAAATTCTACACACTACACTTTTAACTTTTGTAAAATAACTGTGGATATATATATATATAAATAGAGTGGACAGAAATATTGTACATTATCACCAATATTGGTGATTTACTAGTTACATGTAACTGAATCACAAAATAAATGTCTTTGTACAGCCACTGAGAAAAAAAATGATTAAATTACAGTTATTAGTCAAAGTGTTGTTTACAAAGGGGTTAAAAAGTTTTCATTTCGCAAAAAAAAAGTTTACATGTAGAATATACCATTATATATACCATACCAATATACCATTCTGCTGCCATAAATTGTGCAGGAATGCCATCTTTTGGCATGACCTATTTCCAGACATTTTTCTGCATTATTACCAAGTTTAAAACATTTGTTACAAAGTTAAAAAATGAATCAAATGTAATAAGTTACATTGATTTAAAATTAAAGTAGTTACCTTACTCATTACATATGTAACTCGGTAACTTGTAAATTGTAACCATTTACCTTTCAAAAGTAACCTTTCCATCGCTCGAGTTGACATTATTGTAATAACTGTTCTTCTCACAAAGCTAAGACGTGCTCAAATGGTTTCACTAGCCTGTAATAAAGTAAAATGTATGTAGACTATGCTTAAGTATATAACCATAATATTCATGTACTCTGTGTGTGTGTGTGTGTGTGTGTGTGTGTGTGTTTGCAGTAATTCCTGCAATGCTAGAAGCAGGAGTTACCTTTGTGGCTCTGCACGGTACAGTCTTGTGCCTCCTGGCCTTGTGTCTGCTGTTTTCTGCCTGCAGCATCCTTATCTCTCTCTACAACAGTGTGAGCAACCCTTATGCAACATACATGGGGCCTGTTGGCGTCTACGTCTGCAGCTCGCTCAGCGGTAGGTGACACAAATGCTGGAGCACCAAGCATCTTGGAGTAAATTGTCAAAAACAAATCAACATATTTTTGCATTGCACTGATGAAGATGTTTCAGTGGTGGTTGGTATGTAATTTTTCTCTCTTTCTCCTGCAGCATGTTTGGCCGTTGTGGTGCTCATCATATATGCAGTGAACGTTGCTGCAACCAACATGGCAGAAGAGTTGGTAAAGGGCATGTACGACGATGCAGACCTGAGGAATACGTCTTCAGAGATGAAGCTGGGATACTTCCTGATAATCCCTTACATAGTGCTCTCTCTCACTGCCATTGTTGTGATCTACATGTACGACCACGCAGCCTACACACACAGGAGAGAACAGCAGCGGCCTACAGAGGACGCACCCAAGGAGATAATGATGTATTAGTGGCCTGCAGTGGAGTCAGTGACATTCATAAATTGCTCATAAAGACTTTCTGCAGTAACTTACTGTAATGGAGAATTACAGACCAAAATCAGCAGCTATACATGAACCTGATGACTTTTTTTGTGTTTTGAATCTGAAAAATAATTTGCAGGGGGATAAAATAATTGAAAATAAACAAATAAGAAGTTTTTCTTTTTTTTTTTCAAAGGATGGAATTACAGCCATCTTTTATATGTATTTTTGTTATTTAATGTTCCAGATTCAGAGAAAGAATGGAAGACAGGTTATTGAGAAATGTGCACGAAAACATCAGTTGATAAAGGTTAAATTTAAATAAAGGGTAAGGGGGATGAAATGAATTGGGAAGAGAGAATAGGAATTAAAGATCTCTGCTGCCCCCTATCTCTAAAATGACGTAAATGCAAAAGATGCCTCAATATCAAGTCAACACCTCTCCCCGAGACAGCAGTAAATGAGCAAATACATTGCCCTTTGGTTAGTGTTTTTAAGCATGGTGATTTCTGTCAAATGGTCTGACTAAAGAGCGGCATTATGCAAAGCAAAATAGCTGCAATATTAAAATCTTCAGGAAAAAGCATTGACCCTGGACTCGCGTAGGCCCACTTGTCACAGCTATTCCCATAACTAGAAAACTTCAAACTTGGCACAGGCCAGTGGTTCAGGCCTTACAAACCAAGTATGTTTTCATGACACCACCTGACATGTTCCTAATGGGTCAACTTGGATATTCAAACCAATTTATCCATTACTTTTAACTAATTACTTATTATTTGTTCATTATTTTGCTTTTTATTTAGTTCATTATTTTACTGTTTATTTCAACTTTCTATCCATTACTGTCAGCTAACAATTTCAGCTGATTATCCTTTACTCAGCCTTTGTTTCAGTGATTTCCCTTTTCAATTACTGTTTGAATTACTTTTAGCTATCATAATTTTTGTTTTTTTTCCTATGAGCTGAGTCTGCTCTTTTCATAAAGGTCTTGTGCATACCCTGGCCACTGCAAAAGTACCCTCTAGGGTAGGCCAGTACACACTGAATACATTCATAAATTCGTGATAGAAGTGGTGTTTAATTTGAGCCCTTTTAAGTCCAGTGATGCATTTCATCTTAACTGTAACGGCTTCCATGTTGGATCAACTTGGAAAAGCCTTGATGAGAGATAAAAAGTATTACAGATCTGTTTGATTCATTTCAAAGGATTAAAAAAAACCCAGATAAACAAGGAATGCTGACATACAGTATATAGTGATAGAAACAAAGCTTGCTGATTGTATAGAAACAGAGATCTTTCTGAGTGTCAGCATCTATTGTCTCTTGGATCTTCAGACATTCTCACAGCTGTGATTCACATGACTGTGTTGACATGAGAGCAGGGGCGAGGTGTCCTCTTACCGTTTCCCGTGTCCCATCACTCAGGGCCTAAAGTCTGTTTGGACATGCCCTTTCCAGCTCCTCTCAGCCCCGCAACGCCTTCTACCTGCCTTCAAAAGAACCACTCTTCCTTCAAGTCTCACACTTCAAGGGACCTGTGGAAGGATGCAGCAATCTGCTTTGTGGTCGTCAGTGTGAATACGTATTAAATTTCTCAGGATGCATGCTTTCTACAATGAATCAAAAGCATTTAAGGCAGAGTAAACCACCATGCCTTCTGAGGTGCAAAAGTTTCATGGATGAGACTTCAGTGTAGTCCAACACATTTCTGTTTTCCAGTCTATTAAGCCTTTAACACTTAGATCCACATGAGTTTTCTTGTGGTTCGGTCAGACACCTTTCACAAGCATTTAATCCTCTGAAACCTCGTTTTTGTTTGTTTTCAGCTAAATTCTTGTAACTTTTTTTTTTTTAAGTAATTTTTGCTTTTTGTGCTTGTATTCAGGTAACTGTCTTGTAACTCTTTACTAATTTCTTTTTTTAACTGTTGCTAATTTTCAGGTGAATTATTGCATATAGTTTTGCTTACTATACTGTTTTGCTTTTGCTTTCAGATAATTTCCCTGTAACTTTTTACTTATTTTGGGCCAAATCATGTCCAGTTGCTCATTGCCATCTTCCCATGTTTTTAAAAGAAAAATCAAAGAAGTTAACAGGTTTCAAAGGATTGAAGACACTGAATTACATTGATCTATGTTTGAATTTTAACAATAACTTTCTGACCCGTCACTGAACTACTGTCAAAATATTCATGATGGAGGATGATGCAGTTTGATGTAACCCTTCAGCTGTGACCAGGACTCAGTGTGAAGCCGGGGCAGGTTGTGTTCACCAGAGGAGGCCACGTCAAACCCTGTTTCAGCACAAAATCGCCTGCTGTGAAATTGATAAGCTCCTCACAACACAGCACAGATCTGTCAGCCATTAGAGACCCTCTCATGCTATTTTTCACCCTTTGAAATTCACCATTGACCCAGTCTGACCTCTGACAGACTGCAGCCAGACACTAAAATAAAAAGACATGCAAGAAAAAAACACTAAAACTTCACTTAACTTAACAATTTCTAAAATATTCCTTCCAGCAAACTGGCAAATGAATGCAGTATGTATCTTTAATCATTCCTTTTTAGCCCTCATAAGAAATAAAAGGCTCCTCATAGACATGAATAAAGACATTTTGAATTCATGCAGGATCCCTTGATTCTGAACATCAACCTGTTTAACAGCTGCTTGAGGAAATATTTAACTGTATCTATTGCCCATCTTCTCCTGTGTGCATTAAGGTATGGAATAGCTGAATTGCTATTGAGAGATCCCTCTCGCCGTTTGCTGTGCAAACATTGATTGAATAAAATCAGAGATGGGCAGTAATCTCTTCCTCTCTGCTTACTCAGTGTCTCTTTGCTCACCAGAATAGATACACCCGGGATTATGCAGAAGCCCTGAGCCCTGACCACTCACTCTGTGTGATAGGATTAAAGCGGAAACTTTTGTACCTGTGAAACCTTATCCTCCGAGGTCCCGCATTACAGAGACCTGTGAAACAGACACCTCCAGCTGCAGGGCAGGGGGGGCACACATTCAGCCACATAGAGTCCACTCTGATGGTGCATTGGGGGAAGGGTCTTCTTCAACCTTTGGGAGTTAATTTCACAATGACAACAATGCGAAAACTGAGAGGTATGGGTAGTTGCATATATGTAGGGGGTGACAACACTTGTTTTCACACATTGAAAAACACATTAAAAAGTATTTTACCAATACATTCAGTCTAATGGAAGAAAAGGTAGTAATACACAGTTGCCAAGACTATAAACACATCTGGGACATTCCTCTGGGAAAATACGTAGCATATCAACCTGAAAAATCCAATCATGCCCCAAAGTCTTTGTATTTGATGTCCTTATCACTACTATAAGTGACCTATTCCCTCCACAGTGGCAATAGGTGTGTCCCTCAAGATGTGTGTCCCTGTTTCCTATGAGGTTATGAACATTTATGGCACTGCTGCTTGACGTCACAGCTTAGCAACAGCTGGGATCCAGTACATAACACATTTTACACAATGCACAACCACACATACTCCTGTCTATGTAAATGGTTGTGTATATTTTGCATTATATTTTTCTTCTCCACACTGTCAATTATTTGTTGTATTTTTTAATGGGTCTTCACACCCTTCATACTTAAAGATACAGTTTGGCAACTTAAAAAAATAACTTGAAACTGTCATTACATCCATACAGTAATGCAGCAGAGGGTCTGTGGAAAAAAAAATCATGTATGTTACTAAACCGTCCTCCCCATTACATTGTTGTGGCAATGTAATCACTGCCTGGATTATGTTCACAGACAACGTTTTTGTGAGGTAATTAAATACTACATTCATGTACTGCCTTGGGTTTGCAAGGGAGGGTGTTGGACGTACAGTGCAGGACACCAAAAACCTTGGGATCGTGTCCACATTTCTGTCTTAGGGTTTGGCAACAAAACCAAATAGGTTAATGATAGGACAAGATTGTAATTTCAGTTGCAATTTAATAGAAAATGTAAAAAAAGTATCCTGGTCTTTGGCAATATTGTGATTTCAGTTTAGTGCTAAAAAAGGGTATTTAAAAAATAGTGCTGTAGCCACCATGAGTAGAAACTGTGCTGTGAGATTACTGATTTAGGTGAAAATAACTGAAATACGTTGTTGTGAACATTTTGCAGACATGTTCAGTATCAGTTACGTATCAATCAATACAATTTTGCAACTGATTCAATAATTAGCAGAATTTAGAAAATGTAATTTGCTCTTTTTAATGTTTCCCTCAAAACATATTTGCTTTTCAATTAGTCGTCTATAAATGCAATTTCTAAGACACAGGGCTGTCAGATGGCATTTGCCAGAATCTAACCAACCAATTGGAGCCAAGAGATATATAACACAGCTGTCAATCATTTCAATCACTGCTTGTGAACCGCAGTTAAAATAAGCAGCGCTGATCTGATACAACTAAATGTTCTATTGCTGCGCTGCCTATTTCTTGCCTCAAATGTTTTCAGAAACACATTTAGTGTATTGTTTAACTGTAAAGTGAGAATATGTATTTCGGCTGGGTGGTGCCTCGTTTTAGCTCAAGTTGTTTGCACCTTGTCTCAGACTTTCTCATTTTACAGCTAGTCAGTACAATAAAATATGTTTCTGAAAATATTTTAGGTGAAAACAGGCATTGCAGTAACAGAATTTTGATTCATATTTGATCAGCACTACCTAGTTTGACCACGGTTTGATTGACAGCTGCAGTAGAGACTCCTCAGCTCTGATTGGTTGTTCTCATTCACTCATTTTCATTCGTTGTTTTCATTCTGTAGATTCTTGCAAATGCCAATAGAAGCACTAAGAGGTAGAGGAACATGATTTTTTCACAAATGATTTGTCTCATGATCTACTGTTCAGATATAGTGACAGTTTGAGCAAATATGGCAAAACGTTATTTTATAAAAATTACCAATTGCAGCTTTAATGACTCAAATTCACACAACTTCTGTTTTTGAAAGGAAATAGATTTTAAAAATAAAGATAAAATATGCTAAATTAAATTATATGTGTCTTAAAATGTTACATCAAGTATCTACGTTTTACATCTATTTGCTCAGTAAATTGAGAAGGCAACCCTTCTCTTTACTGCACACTGTAGGCATGACTGTGTATATGAAGAAAAGGGAGGATTTACAGTGAACAGATATAAGAGAATAACACCCAGTGATAAGCCGTACCTTGCTGTACTCGTGAGGTGTTCTCACACTCAACCTGACCGAGTGATATCGGAAGGCAGGCAGGCTCCTTACTTATCTCCGTCATTAATCTTAATTTGTCAGTGAAGGCTGAGGTGAAGGCGGAGGGAAAGAGGAGGAGGAGGGTTAGAAGGTAATTGCACCCCTGCTGGTCCATTATGGTGTCATTCCACTGTTAGCAGAAGATAAGATCTTCTCCAAATCACCTGAAGCCAATTCTCCACTTTACCTGGCTGGGACAGAGAGACAGAAAGAAAGACAGAGAGGGTATCAGCCTGGTCCCACAGCCCAAGAATGGAGACAAACTGAATTAATCAATCTGTGCAGAATCTCTCTGACCAATCCATACATGTGGTTAAAACAACAACAACAACAAAAAAAAAAACTACGTCTCATACAGCCAGAGTGATGGATGGAGGGAGGGCCGAGCACTTTCTCTGCCCCATGCCGCTTGACACCATTGTTGATTAATGCACCTCTGACTGGCAGGACTGATAGATATCAGTGGGTGCAACACCTACGGACACAAAGTTAACCTACTGACACAACATACTGTTTAACTGGATTGATGCCATTTGACCCAGACACAGAAACATTTACATTTGTAAAAAAAAAAAAAATAGAGAATATATATTTTTTGTGCTGTATGTTAAAAGAATCATAGAATAAAATTAATAAAGAGATCAAATAAGATGTCAGACAGTGTAACAAAAAGATTTGCACACATTCTGGTGTTATGCTGACATGATACTGGGTCTGACTTTGTTTCTCACATTAGCTACATATTTGCATATCTTGAACGCAGAGCTGTTTGTGACCCATTTCTGTCTAGATGCCTATAAAAACTCGTCCTTTCTAAATGTCAAATTGGGGCATGAAGACATTTCCTGTCCTCCAGCACACGTAAACAAACTACCACAACGCAGCGTAATTTCCTGCAGATAAATCTCTCTTACCCTTTCTTTATTTTAAAACAGTTTTTAACTTTGCAGATACTCATGCATCATGCTGTAATCGATAAAAGCGTTTCAACACTGTACAATACAGCAGAGAATGAGGATAAAAATTTAAAGTATATACTTTTTCTTTTCACTTTACAACAGCTGGTGGTGCAGGAGACACCTTTTAGATTTATAGAGACTCCTCAGCTTGGGCAGTTTCTAGCAGTTGCACTGCAGGAGGCTGTCTGCCCGATAGAGATGGAAATCAAAAATCATTTTTCTGATTTGAATCATTTTGTTCAGGTAATTTCAAGATTTACTGTCACTTTTTTTCTAAGTGGCTGTGTCCAAAAATCCTAGACATGTTCTAAAATCCTAGAAATGTCCTATAATCCCAGAAATGTCCCAAAATCCTAGAAATATCCTAAAATTCTAGAAACATGTAGCCTATGGGGCTGCTGCGTCTGGCTCTGGCCCCATGTCATTATGCAAAAATTGCCCAGAAGCAAAGCCACTCGAGCATCCCTGAAGTATACGAGCACTGCACAGAAGATTCATATCTTTTTCACATTGAACTTTACAGTCACAGTTTAGCCCGAATCCTCTGCAACACACATTACATCAGTATATATTTCTCTCAGGAATGAGAATTATCCCAGCAGAGTTAGTTACTCTGACTTTTCAGCAGGTGGCAGCATTTCACAACTGAATCAACTGATTAAAATAATCTCTGAATTTTGCAGCACAGGAGAAGTTATATTTATTGTGACGCAATAACTGGGAATTAATCTGAAATAATCTGAAAATCAGGGCTGCTGTTTCTTTACATATGTCTTATCTATGTCATTAAAACTTGTAATACTGCATAAAGTAAACAAAAAAATCACACTACCAGCCTCAGTAAAATCTGCTTGCTTAACTGTCTTATTTTACATGTGAGTTTATATCTCTGTGCAGTTTCCAGGTTCATCTGTGAGATGAAAGGCTTCTGTGTGAAGGAGGCGCTCAGACTGCCACTGGAGCGGGACACAAATCCATAGATCACACACACTCGACTGTAACCAAGACACTCAGTCACAGACCGCAAGCTGTTCTCCGATCCATATGGCCATAAAACTACAGAGATTCCAGCAGTCTGCACCCACGGACAGCACATATAAATTCTAGTCTGCCTTGCACAGTATTTCCTTACCCTTGTTTGTCCTCGTCTGGGCAAGGAATTCAGGTGTATTTTTTTTGAAAAAGTGTGTATTAAGTGCCTTCTTCTATCTATATGCTACATTAAAGGTGCACACTGAGTGAATTTCTGTGATGAAACATCAGGTCTCGTAAAAGCTCTCAGCGCTGCATGTCATCAGCTCTTGTCAAGCATCTGACGGTGCTGAGTGTCTTTTACAGAAGCCAGATGGGGAGAGGTGCTAGGATAAAGTGCATCAAGTGCCCCCCTATTGAGCTTTATGAACGGATTAAAGGATTTGCAAAGCTCTGTCATAAGGCCGTCAATCATTGTCACACCCGCCTGAAATTTACTGCGCTGACCGCAGAAAAAACCTTGGGGCTGCTGTTGTCATGAAGAGTATAACTTCATCTGTCAACTCATTCACTTTGGCATCAACACCTTCAGCATTGGGAATTAAAGAAAGAGAGAGAGATTGTAAGCATGATACAAGACACTACAAATTACCACAGCATCTAAATACCTGAAGTTTACCTTCAGGAATGTTGTTGCAACTCAATACTTGTATACCTCGTCACGTTTTCCACCTCTCCTCTGAGCTTTGGCATTTCAGCAAGTCTGCAAAGTCTTAAAAGCTGCAATCACCTGTCTGTCTTTCTAATAAAACAGAGGTTCTTTGAACGGAGCTGAATTTGATATCGGCTTTGTAAAGCCTGCATAAGAAACAATGCGGCCTCTCTACAGGAGGCAATGTTCAGTGTCAGTCACCATCGACGTGGAGACACACTGTCTGACGGCTGGAGGGATCACAAGTGCCTCAGGCCTGTTTGCATGTGTATGAAACAATTTGTCAGCCTCGATAACCAGCTGACCCCTCGCTCACCACAAACCTGGCCTCCTTCCATTAAAGGCTAAATGTAGTTTATTACAACTTGGGCCTTTTTTAAAATCATTTTTGCCACCATTTCTCTTGTCTATGGCATCTTTATACTCACTACAGTAATTGCTTAAATTAGGGAACATTGTCAAATAAAGTCTAATGGGGCATAAATACAATCATGAGTCGATCAGACAGTTTAGCCAGATTACAGCAATAAATTGTAAAAGAAATATAATAATAAAATATAATCCAAATATATTGGTATATGTCTATATCTCTGATGACGAGTTACAAGAAATTGCAGCACAGAGATGACAAACTAGGTTTGAGATCATTTAGCAACCTAATTGCGAGACAAAAAAATGTTCATATTGTACGTTTTTGGATCCACAAAGACTGGTAAAAATGCAGCAAAGGGTTACAACAGGCAGCGTTGTTGATTTTGAACAATGGTTTGCACCTCCAGTATTTTCATTATTTTGCATATGACAAATCACAATTGAGGAAAACAAAAACAAAACAAAAACAAGAAACAACAAAAGTACACCCAAAAATTGCAGCTGGGCTATACTATATTGTACTATACTATAATGCATGAATAGATAGACATGAATTTATAGATAAAAACTTTGCATGAAACAACTTAAAAACTAAAAAGAAAAAAATAATCGATTTTCTATTGTGCTGTTTCCTACAAAACCTCCATAAATGATTAGATCACCACCAAAAGTGGAAATGGTGGAGATAACACTCCCAGACCCGTCCTCACCCTCTATGTCAACTCATCACCTCCTGGTTGGGTGTCAGTGAAGGGAGGAAGAGGAGAGAGGGGGGAGAAGGGGAGCAGCTAGCAGGAGATGGATGTGGGGGGTGAAGGGATCACCTTGCCAAATCCGCTGTGAAGGCCTCAGCTCGGTGCACTTAGCGTAGCGGCTGGAGCCAACACGTAGCTGGGTTTAGGTCCGCCTGAGGCGACACTCAGGCCCCGGCCTCTCCGCCATTGTCATCTGTCCGTCTCTCAGCCTCTCCATCCAGCAATCTGCCTGGAGGAAACTCACTTCCTCCCTCCACATTCTTCCTCCCTCCATTACCCCCAGGAGGAGCAGAGGAAGTTGTGTCGAAAGGGACTCCCAGGCAGGGTCAGGGGAGTATCAATGTCGGAGCCGAAATGTGGCCACTAATGGAATCATCCATAAGGCACTATAAGACTTAAAGCCTCCACAGATAACTTTCTTTAACGTCCTGCTCATCTGTTTAGTGGAGCACATTTTGAGTCACTTTATCTTCATGAAAATGCGTTGAACTTAACTCAACCCGACTGAGCTATCTCTATCATTCGGTTTAGATTTGTTATGCTAAAAAATTCCACTAGATGTCACCGTGTCTTTAAATAGTCATGTCATTTTTTAACATGTTATAGTTTCAGAGGTCTCACTGAACAGATTTGTGTAAGTTAATACAAAATTATTTTTTAAAAACATGCTCTACCAAATGGTTGAATTGACCTTTTATGGTAAAGATAGTGAAGCTAAGCTAATGAAATTAAAATGGACTATTTGCTAGGTTGTTAATACATTTCTGATCATTCCTTGCTGTTAAATTAAACATTTAATTTTATCCGTTTTATATATATATGTGTGTGTATATATATGTGTGTGTGTATACAATGGTAAAGGTATTGATGCTAAGATAAGAAATTCACAATTTGTATTAAATAAAACAGGATGAATATTCACTGTTGTGGATACCATATATTCAATGTTATCATATTATATAGTTGATGATTTGATGAAAAAAATTATATCAGAATGACTTTTTTCACCATTTCTGAGATGTTTCCAAAGTACTGTAATGGTAAATATCTAGAATACATGCATGGAAATGATATGAATACTGGTAATACTACTAATTCTATGGTCATAAAATTATTATGTTAGTATACTAACATAATACAAGCGATATAACAGTACATGGTTAGTAATTTTGTTTTTTTTAATATTTTATAATATACCATATATTTAAAAAAACATTAACTATGGGATCTGTTAAAAAAAATAAGTGTATTAAAAAGATACAGGATATTAAAAAGAATGCAAAGAAAAAGAAATCTATTAGCTTTTTGTGAGGACTTTAAAATGTTAAAGAAGTGAATCACCTTCATTTGTATTAAAGTTGGACAGAGGATGTGTAAGGTTTGAGCTGGTGGATCTATGACAGTGATAAGTGATAAGATGCTCACACACCTCACCGAGTGGAATGGCAAATATGTCATCATCCTGAGACAGGGTCTGGCCGGGCCGTTTCAGTGAGTGCACCCATGTCAGGGTGATGTATGGACGCAGTAACACAAGCTCTGAGAAGGCATGGGGGGGGAACGCTGCGCTGCCAAACAGCCTCTCAGATCCTGAGCAGAAGAATAGGGGCCGCACGTAAACATTTGAGATGTGTCAATCATTTCTCCTCAGGTGATTTATAACCACACTGGACACTCCGGCAGCCATGTGTGCAAATCAAAGCTGCACCAGAGGTCAAAATTTTATTTTATACAGAAGTTCACAGTGAAGAAGACAGACATCAGATCAAACCAAAGGTCAGACACTCTGCTTTAACACTATGGATTACACCTTCAGAGGTTTGTCGGACAAAACCGTGCCCTTTGGCTGGTTATACTTTTTGTGAAGCTCACAGAAAGCCCGTCCCGAGTCTCTTAATGGAAATGGTTTGGGAACTCATTTGTTGAAGAGCGGCGGGAGAAAACACTAAGTCTTGCAGGAATTTCTTCCCCTGGGGATCCCTAAGTGATGTCCATCTCCCCTCAGTCATTCAGAGAGCTGAAACTGGAGAACATGACTGACACTTTGAGTTGTCTCACTCAGGATCCTTTAAAAGCAATCTGTTGATCTGCATCCAGGAGTGTGTTTCAAGGGTTGGTCAAAATTTCCCTTACACGCTGAGGTATTTAGCAATGCAGGTAGTTTCATTGCGGGTTTTATTTGAGATATCTCTCTTTACCAATATATTTGTTCCCAAAGCATTGGAAAATTACATTTGATCATTTTCAACAGAAATGTCTAGTTGCAGAAAAAAGTATGAAAAAACATTGCTTTGGTAGACAGTGGTTTCAATGAAAAACTGTCTGTGGATAAATTTAGAGTAACTGCATAAGAGAAAAAGAGAAGAGTCAATATGTTACTTTACTTTTTTTTCAAAATTTGAGCACGTCAATAGTAATTCCATTCACGTCCATTGAATTGGGGTGGCAGGAATCTCAGATACATCTCAAAATATTGGCCAATAAAACCAAAACATGGCTACTTACCAAAAGAGTTCAGTAAGAAAATCTTTCTTTTGTAATTTAGTAAATGGTCCAGTTGTGACTTAAATGTTGTAAATAAATAGTAGAGAAGTTTATTTTTAAGGGACATATGTTGGTTGACTAATTTTCTTTTGCAATACACATCCACCAATAAATAAATGCCACAGTATAATGCATACTGAGCTGGCTACAGTCCATACAGTACAACTATATTATTACTATGGTGCACCAAAGGCCTCAAGATCCCACCGATAAGTCTTGAAAACTGATTCTTTTTTATGATGCTAAATTGAAAAAAAAAACAATCACAATAATTGTTAATGTATTTTTTTTTTTTAAATTTAGTATGCCTCTCACATTAATGTCACACAGATCTGCACAGTGAATCATACAACTCTCAGCAGAGGCTCCCTTGTCAACTAGCTCGCTGTCATTGTGCCCTGGACAATAACAAGGAAGTGCAAATTTATTCATTTATTTATTTATTTTTTAAAAAAAGGCTATTTAACCAAGATTTTGTGGCTTGGCTGAAGCCGGTACAAGGCAATGCATACAGGGCTTGGCGTATTTTATGCAATACATTTCTCAAACTATGCAAGATAGGAATTAAGGCAGTAAAATTACACAAAATTGCCAAGAAAACTCACCAACAAAAATCACTTATTTCCCAGTTCTTTTCTACCCTTGTCACAGGCCAAAACAAGTTGTTGTTGTTTTTTTTTAATGGCACTTAAAAATCTCTAACACCCTTGAATCTCATTTCCCTGAAGCTGTCCCTTTTGAGGATTTTGTTTCACCCCTGTAGACAACCATCTGAAACAACTATTCATTATTTGTAAAGTGAGAAAGTGAGAAAAAGAGAAACTAATCTTATGATGAAAAGAGTCAGATTAAAATATATTACTCTATCTTGTTTGTCTTTAGTGTATTTTGTGCTGAAGTACTCAGTGGCACAACCTGCCCAGCAGAGGCCCTCATCCCCTCTCCTCCCTCCAGCCAGAAACCAAAAACCTCTGTCACCATACCAAAGCAATATCAAGACAGAGGATCCTGAGACACAATAAAATCGGAGATGTATGGGAACCATCTAGGTAGAAATGTCTGCAGTGATTTATCCCAGCACGCCTTTCCCACTTTAGACTCAGACATGCGAAGATTTAAATGTGAGATACAGGTGAGGGGATTTAAAATGACCCTGGCAAGAAAGTATGAAATATGGGAACATAAATGTACATTCTGTCAAATGGGTAAAATATCATAGGGGTAACACAAACTCCTCCATACAGTGAACCCCTGCCAGCTCCTGGAACAGTGCCCAAACCTCGATTGTGGGACTGATGGCTGCCTGTATTCGGGCAAAGTTGCTAATCTTACCCAACAAATAAATGTGCGGTTCATTGCCTGGATAACCTGAGCAGAAGAACTATTCAGTAGGTGATTCCAAACATTATTCCTTGTGCTTTTCAAACGCTTTCTAATCCTTTAAGTGTGACACAAACACTTAACAAAGGAATGCTTCTTCGCTGTGCTTAAGCGCAACCCGCTGAGAGGAGAGTTCTACTTGCCATAAGATGTCAAAATAATCAGCTCAGAGTGTTCAGGAGTTGGCACGGCCTCAAAGGGCCAGCCATCATGTATGACAAAGCCAGAGTCTGCAACCAGGACACGGAGGAAAACAACACTGTGTCTATGAGTGCAGTGGACCAACAGAGACAAAACAAACACCCAGTGACATATAGTCAGTGGTGGAGGAAGTATTCAGTTCATTTACTTAAGTAAAAGTACTCTGAAAATACCCTGATAGAAGTAAAAGTCTTGAATTAAAAATGTTACTTAAGAAAAAGTCAGCATAATCAGAAAAATGTACATGGAGTATGAAAGGTAGCCAATTCAGAAACTATATATTTTCTAAAAAAATAAATAAATCTGAAATGTTTATCAAAAGTTTCCAATTAAGAAATAATAATAATAAATAATTTAAGAAATGAATACTCAAAACTATTTTCAGAAAATAAAGAAAAAATACTGAAATGTTAAAAAATAAAACAAAAAATAAAACTAACAAAAAACTAAAAAGTATTTTTAAAAAAAGAACAAAATGACTCAAATGTTTATCAAAATAGTTGCCAATTAATCATTGTCAGTCTTCAAATTAATTAATCAACCACTAATTTCAGCTGCACTTGTATAAACTTTTGGGTAGATTAATTTATGACAAAAAAATGTAGCAAAGTAAAAAGTACAACATTTCCCTCTGAAATGTAGTGGGGTAAAAATATGACATGAAAACGAAAGATTCAAGCAAAAGTGCAAGTACCTGAAATTTGTACTTACGTTAGTACTTGATTAAATGTAATTAGTTACATTACAATACTGTAAACAGTAGCTTTAAATGGAAAAGTTGGGGGACTCAAAGAAGTTGATGGCAATCTTCAGCACATAAAATAAACCAAAGCACTAAAGCCTGTTTTGTTGTTGGTTGTCATTTTTTTGCTTTTAAATGTCGTTATTCTACGACAAGATGACATTGGTGAGACACGTTTGGAAGTTATCAGATTTTGGCTACTTAACGTCACAACTTGAAACAACAAAAAGATCAGCGTTATGTGTCATCAGTATTCAGAATAGTAGTAAGTTATCCTGACGTTAAATTTTGGTCACCTGACATCAAAACCTATTATAAGCCAAATATCAATGTCCAACATCATTGGTGGGCAGTTATAATAAGACAATAAGGATAAAGTAAGACAAACAAAACAGAATACATTTTTTTAAAAGAGAGAAAAAAATAAGTGTCACAGTTTCCCTGTTTGGTATCTATGAGTTTTATGCCAAAACTCAATAATCAAAGGTGTGAGCTGAGGATGTTATGAGAACAGTGCCTCTGCTCCTGCCAGAGTGTGACCAGTATTGTCACTGATTGTACAAAATATAAGGGATCTCACTGTGTTGATGTTGTACACAGACATAAGGAAAAAAGTTCTGTGAATCAGCAGCAAGACTTCCTTAATATTTTGCACTTTTATACCAGTGCAGCAACTGTAACCGTCTGCCACGAAGGTGATTACTATTCACAACTCTTGATCGATCCCACATGTGGATCTCCAGCGCTGTTGACTGTAAATAAACAGTCCAACCTGACCTACAGGAGCTCTACCCTCCGACAGTCACTGAGGAAAAGTGAGACGAGCAATTTGACAGACAGCAAAGTTTTCATTTTACACTTCGAGTTATATCTGAGGAAGTTTTTAGGTAAATGTGAAGACAAAGCTTGTTGAGCTGGAGCCAACACTTCAATTTATCTGCAGAATCCTCTCTGCCACTTACATCAGGCATTTGTTTCCTCATACATATCAGCTTGTTATGCAGCCTTTAGAGTCAGTGAGTGGATTGGGCTTTGTTGGAAAATGTTGGGTTACATGATATGGACTTTGGCAGAGTGATCTAATGAAGGATGCATTGTCTGCAAGTGCAGCTTTTTTTCTCTTACAAAGCTGCTGACAGCTTCTCTGGCTCTGGCATGAGCTTGGCTTTTAATCAGAAACAACACCTGATCAGTCTGTTCACACCAGAGCCAGAACAGTTTGTGCTGTGATATGACAGCAAGACAGTATTTATAAAAGACACGTCCAAAGTCTGGCCCGGGGGCCAATTGTGGCCCTCGATCCAATTTTAAATGACTCTTAGCTTGACTCTCAAAATATACTATATGTAGCTCACCACACAATATTGGTTAATCAAGCATTATCACTTTGCATTTTTTCCCCTAACCTCACAGTTGCAGGACTATCATACATTTGTAGACATGCAACAAGTAGGAACTACGCATGTGGAATTAATTGGTTTCATAAATAGATGATAAACAAGCAAATAAAATTACCTAACAGCAGATATTTGCTGCTAGGCAGCAGACACGGTCACAGCAAAAGAGCGTAAAGTCCACAGCAATGACCGCCGCTTCCAGGAGCGGTGGACAGTTATATACTTTTCACTGACCGATGAAACAGTTGCCTTTGTCTCATTTTTAAAAAAAAAATATGCCACTTGATGTGAGAAGCAGCTAGCTCCAAGGTATTTTTCATATGGTCTAATATCCCAATGCCGAAATAATCATTAGTGAATGTGATCGCAATCACACATAAACTAAACAAATTATGCGACTATTCATTCTTTTGGTTCTAGTCTGCATGTTGTTTGTCCAAGGGGCTTTGCCGTACCCAAGCAGAATTTACTTTTCCTATATAGTGCAAGGAGGGTCAAAAGAGTTACAGCCGTGATGATATACACTACAACAGCACTCCCTCTCATGTGATATTACTTTTTCCAGGTAATTTCCTCGCTTTTTTTAAAATTTTGTCTTATTTTTCTCTAATTTTAAGCTACGTTTTTGTACTTTTTTACTAATTTCTTGATAATGTTTGGGGCATTTCTTTTTTCGTTGCTCACGGCCTTCTTCTTTATGAAATAAACCAATCCAGTCTGTCAAGGTTTCAAAGGGTTAATGTTCATAATAATTGGCGCAAGGTTTCATACGTTTGAGCAGCATTTAAAATATAATTTGGTTATCAAAAAATGTGATTAATGATTTTGTACTGCTGATTAAATTGTGCTTATTTTGACTGTTTTCTGAGTGTTTTCTTACTTTTATGTTAAGTTGCTCTGCATGTTTAGTTTTTGTACTTTATTTATGTAATAGTAGAAGTTATGAGTTAAGTAGTTCTGCAGTACATAAGAACCCCCTGCAGATCTCCTCCCCACTTTGTTTCTTGTCTGCTGATATTTAATTTACGATAGTAAATTTGATTTTCACAGCTAAAAATCAAAATGTAGGACACGCATGTGAAGCTTTCATGCATCTGCAGATCACATCTGATTACTGCATGCATTTACGTCCATGAGTAGCATGATTCATCTGAGGATCGTTTTAAATGGCCACTTGTCTCTGAGGTCTGTCGGTGCACTTTAGCAGGTGGCTCTTTTCATTAAACTTAAACGCCTGATGATTGTGCTCTTCATTACAGGGCTGTCCAGTAATATGGGCCTGAGATGATTGCCCCTGCGGTGGTTAAATATAGTGACTGGACGAGGCCTCTACCGCTGCGTAATGAGAAAAGTCAATAGGGCCGGGGCTATTACGCTGTCAGCGCTCGTACCATTACACACCATTAAAAACAGCACAACTCTCTGATTCATCCTCATTATATTTATTGGATAGATGGCCTGATCTAATTGTAGAAGTGGCCCAACCCCTTCATGGTTCAACATGTGTCATCATTTTGCAGCCACTCTACTTTATTAAAGAAAAAATACTGTATCCACTTAATGAGGGATTGATAAATTCATTTGAAACAAAGCCACGTGTGATTTATGAGGTTATTCTCAGAGTAAAAGTATCAATAGGATAATGCAATCTGCAGTATTTCTCCTCCATTGAGTGAGAGAAGAGCACTAAACTGTAAACTCAGCCATTAGTGTGTGACCCACACAAGCCCCCGTTGTTGACATGTACGCAGAGGGCAGTGTGCCTGGCTTATTTAACAGAATGGAAATTAACCACTTGTCACTCCCCCTTCATCAAATTCTTTCTACAGCGCTCTGGGTCCACATTTGGCACCGTTAACTGCTTCTTATCACAGGTACGAGACAAAAAGGGGGGGGGGGGGGTTTGTAAGGGCTAAACATGCATGCCCAGACACCACAAGTCCTGAGACAGACCCAAACAAAGAGTCTTCTGTCTGCTCATTTGTGAAGGTCATTAATGTCTAATCGTATTCAAATGGCTCGTGAGGAGGTGTCTGAGCAGCCAGTATGCAGATGGGGGTCAGTTGGGCTTGCCCTCCAGGACTTGTCCTAAAGCGGCTCTCCCCCTACTGGTTTGAGTCTCCCCGTGGGCCTGTGGACATGTCACGGCCCATCACCCTGCAGACAGACAGGTCTCTGACTGGGGTCGTCCGCTAGACTGGCAGACTAGCTACTGTTCACCCCCCCTTTTCCATTGTGATTTAACTGCTGGTCACAAGCGCCATTAGCATAATGATAAGAGATAGTGACACCTCCCTTTGAATTCTATCAGGTAGCCTGAAAGCTGAGTGTAATGAAAGGGATAATTACACAATTTATATAGGGAGGGGCACTGACAGCTGCACAAAGCTATCTGGCCGAGGCCTGACCCACCTAATTAAGACGGTGTCCCATCAATCTTGATGTCCCTGTCACTTAGTTAAAGTAAATAGAAAAGTGTGTCTTCCGACTGTTCTTTTGGTGTCCCATTTAGGCTCATAAAGTGGTCGAGAGGTTTTACAGAACATTTTTTTCTCACTATGACACAGAAACTATAAGAAAACTTGATTATGTCTCCACAGACCTTTTACAGAAACTATTGACTAGCTTCTTGTTGTAGTGACAAGGGTTTAAAATGTTGCTCCTTGCTGAGAACAGTAGGGGGGAAGAAAAACAAGGCTCTCTCAGTCACAGCTTAGTTTGCACCAGAAGACAACTGAGAGGGACACTGCGAGATATTATCATAACTCTGTATTGGTTTTCATATACTTTAAGACCAAGTTTTTATTACAGAAAAAAGCATTATCTCCCCATGCAAGAGCTAAGACAAGCAATATTATAATTATAATGTAACAGCCTTTGGCAGATGATGTAAAAGTTGCTATAACCAAAGTTCATTCTGGGTTTAAAGGCCATTTTTGAGGTATTCTGCATTTTCTTTATTTTCATATTGGCGCAGTAAATAACATCAGGATGCTCAAAGGACCAGTGATTTTGAGAAATATTTTGGCATATACTGAATGTAATATAATAAGTAAGTTTTCTTTAGTGTATAATCACCTGAAAATAAGATTTGTTGTGTTTTCATACCTTAGAATGAGCCGTTTATTTCCAGGGAGTCCGCCATGTTGCACCACAACGTTTCTATAGTAGCCCAGAGCAGACAAACCCGTCAGCCGCCATCCATGATGAGAGCGTCTGAAAAATACATTTTTTCATTGTGAAACTGCTTCATTCACTGTTTTGTACTGACCTCTGTGGATAATTAAGCTCCGCTAAAAAACTCTTGAATGTCTGTAAGTTATCAGAGAAAAAAGAAGAGCACAGATTAGCATGTGCTGGGCAGCCCGCATCTGACACATCAAAACACATCACAGAAACACTGATTAAAGACATGAAACTACTTTATATAGTGTTTCTACCAGTTGAAATCACCGGGTCCATTTGCTTTGGAGAGGAGCAGACCTCAGAAACCTCCTGAACAGTGACCATTGAAGGAACTCTAACTGGGAGACGTTTCAGCTTGTTGCAATCTGCAATTCCCACCACTAGATGTCACTAAATCTTACAGACTGTTCCCTCAAATAATTAAATGAAAAACGGGGTAGGGTTACATAATTTGACGCCTTCCTACTCTTTTTTTGAACATGTGGTGGTTTCTTCATCAGTGTTGATTTTGCCAATGATTTTTGATTCATGACTAAATTGTAACGGAAACCAGTGGTGTAACTACCTTGCCCTGCTCAGATAAATATTGCTAAATTTAACAGAGCAGATTGCTTATAGTTAACATCCACTCCTTTTAGAGGATTATTTGGGATTTCTTACAACTCACAAAACAGAATCTAACTCATTTGGTGAACTTGTGAATTTTTTTAATATTAATTTTAGCTCCATGGAAAACAATGTCCGCCTTAACAACATAGTTTTTACATTTTTATTGATAAAAATTAAACCAAATAACGGTTCTTGGCATCCTTACTGAGTTTTTCTTTGTGTTGTATACTCTGTTTGTATCTGCTTCACCACGTTGATGATTCAGTGGGATGGATAACATTTGTGCTGTTTACTGTACTGCTGACTATAGTTATACCTTAAAATTGGTAGGTAAATAATACACATGTGACAAAGACTGATACTATGACATTCGGATCTTTTGTAGTTCAGAATCATGCAAAATGTTTCCAATCAGGTTTCAGGTTAAGGAAAACAGATGCTCTCCTGCTTCTTTAATGTGCCAGTCTATTCTGCTTCTCCTTTAAATGTAAGTCAACACAGAGGCATGAGAGTGACCCAGTGATTCACACAGTAATCAGCACCATCTCTGTTTCACGGCTAAATACAGTCCTTCCCTCGCGCTGTTTTAATTATGCCTTTGTGCGCCTCAGATTATCCGAGGCTTGTAAAAACCTATTTTCCCTCATGGTGAATCAAAAAAGGGCCTCTTTGTCAAGTGGGGGCATGTCAACACACTTGTGCGGATGATGTCGGCCTCTCAGTGGTGCTGTCAGCATCAGTGTGGAGTGGATACACATGCACATATGAAAACATGCATGGCCGCACATGTGCATGTGCATCCTGGATGATGTCACAGCACTGGAATGCCATCACATGACAAAAGGGAAGAGACTGCGTTAAATGAGTTAGAGCGACACAACACTTGCTTGTTTTTATCACGAAACGCAGCACGAGTGACAATGGCAGACTGAGCGCAGCTCGCAGTGTTAACAGAAGAGCTTTCGCAGCAGCAGTGAGGAAGCCTGTTTCCCCAGACAGGGTGCACGTCTTGTGTTTATAGTTGACACACAAGCTGTTTGGGGTTGATAGACTCCAATACCAGAGTCAACACATAGCACTTGCTGTGCGCTGATGTTTGTTTGAACACTTGTCTGGCAAATAAGCATCTCCTCTCCCTGTTTCCTAGGCTGCTGCCGCACAAGCCGGGCTGATTTTTCATGTGCATGGTGTCTCTGTATTCCTAAAATAGTCCCCGCTGTTCCACAAGGAAATTAATATGCTGAGTCCAACTCAGTTTATTTGAGGTATTACAAAAGGTGGAACAATGATCTGTATTTTTACACAGTGTAGATGTTCCAGTGTGTTGAAGCATTAATGCCGTCCTCCTCAGCTGAGCTGGAAAGATACATCACTGTTGAGTTTATCCATTTTTTTATTTTTTTTGACACTTTGAGCACCACAAGCCGAGTGCCATCAAGGTCCATTATATTGAAGAGAAGGCAGAAATCTCAACAGCTGATGTCTCTGCAACTCACACCAAAACAAACTAGGCCGATAAATAAATAGCACTACAGATTGATTTTGGGGTGAACTGTCCCTTTAACATGTTGGAATTTCTACACAGTATAAAAATACAGATAATTTTTCTGCCTTTTGTAACACTAAAACTGTGCTAAATTCAGTGTATTCATCTTCTTATTGGGTGAACTGTTTCTTTAATTATTCCAGGCAATAAAAGAATGAACAAAAGAGTTAATAAAATTAATAGCTGATTGTGGCATAATTACATGCTTAAGGGGGTGATCACCTTATCATGGTATTACATCTTCTTGATTAAAGCAGTTTAAAAGTGCTGCCTTTCTTTCCCTCCTCTTTAAGATGATAGCAGCTGCCTCAGAAGTGAGCGCGGGGCCTTGAAGCGCAAACTGGGATTAGAGGCAAACACAAAAGGAGCATTTGGAGGGGGCATGCCTGTCCCCTTTAGCAAGCCTATCATTTAGAGCCTTCAGCTATAGATCATCTGCGGCTTACATGGAGAAAACTTGGTTAAATGTTGATCAGGGCCATTATCTGACTCTCTGCGAGGGGTGCGTTTGATGGTTTAGGCCAGGGAGGGCTTCAGAGGTCTCAGTCTGTCTCCCTTCTCCTGTCTCTCTATTGGTATGCATCCCTCATAATAGAGGCAGGAGGTAGGGGGTCTCATTAGGGGCCGGGGAGTGTTGTTTTGGGGGGGAGCAGTCATGAATTCCTTGGGGCAGATGCACCAGCATCATACAGTATTGAAGCTGAATAATGCATCATGGGAACAGGTGAAACACATGAGGTCAATTCTTCTTCTCTGTAAAAACCTGACTGGTTGATCTTACATTTTTCAAGGCAGTTACATTCCTACATTTTTTAAAAGTAAAATCAAATTGTTTGATTTTACAGTGCACTAATAAAAAATATCCTGGTTGTTCTACTTTAAAAAACTAAGACAAATTTCTGCATAAGATTATTATTTAGATCAAGCAAGACTGGTCTTTGTATGAGCTACCTAATTTTGTGTATGTTAAAAAAATACATTTTGCAAGCAAAGTCAGCTTAATTTTTCAAGTAAAATCAACTTATTTTTGCATGTAAGGTTAATTTAATTTTACAAGTAAATTTAAGTTGACTTTAGTTATTTTACTGGCAAAATTAAGCTGACTTTACTTGGATTTTTTTTTCTTACATACAAAAATTAACTAGATGAGACAAAGAACAGTCTTGCTTGATCTACATAATAAACTTAAGAAAAAAGTTGTCTTTTTTTTTGAAAGTAGATCAATGTGTTTGCTTCTGCAGCAAAACAAAGCACCATTTCCGAATGACGTGCATCGAGTACAAGAGTGCTCCAGGTGGGCTGCGTCTTTTGACAACAGGAACTTCACCCGATGTAACGCTCACACTGAGAGATAACTTCCACTGACTGACACAGAAGCAGCTATTTTGAGGATCCCCTGAGTACAAAATGATCTCCTCACTTCCGTCTTGCCACCAAAAGTCCAGGCTTCGAGGGGTAAAAAGGATTCCCCCTGGGTATCTACTTCCTCTGTCATCTGTCACCACTTCCTGTCTGTGAGGAGCAGGTAATGACAGCATGCAGGTGTTGCTAGCCGGGTGGTATCACTGCGAGTGTCAGCGGCACAAAACATGCTATTTTCCCTCCAGAAACAGTTTGCTTCAGGTGCTTTAATTTTTTAAAAAAATGTCTCGACTTATTCACACAATGCAGCATGGGGAGTTTTAGTGTGTGCAGACAGGTCAAATGCACCATTATCATGCACAAGACTTAAAGTGGTCCCTGAACCGAGCTAAAATGATTACATATTGCCCGTTACTCAGATATTTGTTCTGCCGCGCTGCACATAGAAATTGATGTTCCATGAACCCTGGATATTGTTCTCATAAGGTCACGGTCTGGAATTTCATGTAGGTGATGAATGGCTGATGATTTATTAAGGAGCTTAAGAGCAAGGCGCTCACTCTATTGAGATTATAAGAGAATATAGTTAGAAAAATATAAATGTGATAAGTATTTTCCTTTTTTATCACAGAGTTTTGTCTTCAAGTGAGTCAGAATGACCCATAACTTGTTTGAAACACCAGCCCGGCTGATGTGAACCGGCTTCCCAGCAGTGTGTAAAACCACTGCCATGGTTTGTTATGACAAAGGTCACGGATAACGGATGATCTGCCTACAGTTCCCTAATGTGAGAACAAAGACTTTGTCAAAATATATTCCAGCAATAGAGTGAGCGGGGGGGATAAGTTACATTGTTTTGGGGATAGGTTTTCCAGACGGAGCGATGTGAAGACAGGCCCTGGCTGTGGATTTACTGGGACTCGTTCTAGTCCGTTAATCCTTGTATCTCTTTGACTCTTTCAGCAGGTTCCTCCGCTGGCAAGCCTCACGGGCTCTGAAGTGGCTGCCCTTCCTGTGCTCACCAATAATTCTAGGTCTTGGTATCCCAATAAGCTTGTTTCCACTGCAGGACTGGAGGGAAGCTTATGCGGTTGACACGATAAAAGAAAATTATATGCATGCCAAAAACAACAAATTGCATGGTGGGAAACCTGCTGGATTAATGTTTTTGGATGGTTTTGCATTTGGTTTTGGTAATTTTAATGCGGAGTAACAATGCCCAAATCTGCATCTTTTTCTTTTTTCTTTTTCTTTTTAATAATCTCTTCACATTTTGTGATTTAAGAAACAAAGTAAGAATAGAAAACCAGACAAACAGACCCTTTCCCTCCTCCTGCCACCCCTCACCCCTTATTACAGACTTAATGCCAACCGTGTCAGCAAGGTCAAATAAACAAAATCAAATAAGACATTAAAAAAAATTAAAAAATCAGCATGACAATACTATGAAAGTTACAGTAGTCTGCATCAGCGTGGGTCAATATGTTGCAGAGTGAGAGAGTCTACATAGCGTATATAGAGTTTTCATATCTTAAACGGATCATATCTGCCTCTCAGAATCTATATTATTCTCTCCAAAAGTATACACTTCAAAACTGCATCTTTATCTGAATTTAAAAAAAACAGAACAAAGCTCAGTGTAGAGTATGATAAGTGATGTTGAGAGAGGCGTTTCCATATTTTCACATGCTCTCAACAACCGAGCAGTTTGCGCTAAAATGGCTCTTGTTCTATATAAAATAATCCATATGGCCTCTCGTCCGGAGCGGGGATCCCATGCCGTTACCGGCTCATACGTTAGGCTTTTTATGGGCCTCGGATGGGGAATGATGAAACCGAATCAGGTCATGCCAATTGATAGACATTCTCCTCAGCTATCACTTGCACACACAATCCTTTTAAAGTGCAGCGAAGCGCAGTAGCCCCCCCTCCTTGCAGCCGTATTGTGGCTTCCCCAGAAGCTGTCATCATATTGTTCTCGAAAATATTTAACTTCCTCAAGAGATTGAGCTGTAATATAAGAAATTATCCCTATAATGCCCACTGACTGCTACAAACAGATGTGAAATTTCAGGGTAGGCCCAGACTGTAATCAGCCCCCCTATGGCCAAGAGATCATGTTCTGCACTGGGGTCAGACGCACAGTCTCGCTTTTCATATCACCGCTCAGATTTGTCTGTAAGGCAGTGTTATATGGAGTGTGGAGAATTATTAGGCTCTGGACACATCTTTTTATTTGAAATCCTGAATGCTTTACAAACCCACAAAGCTCATCTTTAAGTTACTCTACATTAGTGATACTCAACTTATGGCCTGTGGGCCAAATCTGGCCCCAAATAGGGTGCCGAGTGGCCCCGCCAACCATTTTGCAATACACAATAAAAATAAAGTGATTCAAACTGGGAATTGTTATTGTATTTTAAATATGCATAAGGTGCCAGAGTGCATGAAACGATAAAAGTGTCAGTAGAGGATCCACTGCACCCCCGACAGAGGTCATAGCTACACACCAAAAGTCCTTAAATCCTAGAAATGCCCTGAAATCCTAGAAATTTCATAAATTCCCAGAAACATCCCAAAATGCTAGAAATGTTCTCAAATACAAGAAACATCCTAGAATCCTAGAAATGTCCCAAAATTGTAAAAATGTTCTAAAATCCTAGAAATGTCCAAAAATCCTGGAAATGTCTTAAATCCTAGAAATGTCCTAAAAAATAGACCTAAAAAATATCCTGAAATCTTTGAAACATCCTTAAATCCTTAAAATGTCCTAAAATCCTAAAAACATTCTAAAATCACTGACACATTCAATAATCCTATAAATATCCTAAAATACCAGAAACATGCATGTGGCTGCTGCGACTGGCTGGTTGAGTATCACAGCTCTACACCATTACAAATAAGCCTGCTGCACACAACATGGCAAAAAGCTTGAATGGTACACGTTTAGAAGCAGGTTTTGGAGCGAGGAACTGTTGAAAGTTTGGTCCTAGCTGCTTGTCTATCAGTTGAGGCGATCTCGCTCAACAACTAATGGGAGTTCAGTTCCTCACTTTGCTGAGTGCAACTTTATCCTGCAGTGATTCATCACTCCAGCTCATGTCACTCACTCGCTAACATGGACAAGCCTCCAGGTCTCAAGCTGCAGACAACTCTTTTTTATGGCTTTCACACTGCTGTATCTAAACTGTGACATCCTAAATCGAACATATGCCTTAATTTTAACACAGCAAAAACACTATGTGTGGTTTATTTATTCTTTCTACGGCAGATTTGTTCTCTCTTTAACTGCAGGCGAGGAAAAAGCCACCCCTGCTCTGCATAGTTGGCATCGAATGACTTGCTGGTGTATCTAGTCCCGTGAAGAGAGAGAGGACTGAAATAATCCAGTTCTCAAACACTGATGAGCCAAATTTACCTTTAGAGGGATGACCCTTTGAGGCCGAAACCCATCATTATGGGTTTAGCCCACTAGGCATGTGTGGGGACCGGGGCCACGCTTATGCTGAGGTATTCTGCTGGGCCTTCAGCCCTGGAGCCAGGGGCCCTCGAGCAGGTAGAGCAGAGACATGGTGGCCTGACTGATATTCATGTGGGCTGGATAAATGTGCCCTTCAGGCACGGGGCACTGGAGCATTACATTTCCGAGAACTGAGAGGACCGAATCGAACTTGGAGAGCTAGGAGGCATACTCTGTTGTTTGCTTTGCATGCAAGCTTCGAGTTTTACTTTGATATCAGTGATAGAGAAAGTATTCAGGTCATTTACTGAAGTAAAAATAGCAATACCGCCGTGTAGAAATACTGTGTCACAAGCACAAGCATTCAACATTTTACCTAAGGAAAAGCACGTAAGAATAAGCAGCAAAATAAGGTAAAATTACTCATCACGCAGAATGGCCTTTTACAGAATGATAGGCTATATATCGTTAGATTAAAATTACAGATGCATTAATACAATATGTACACGTCAGTATTGTTGAAGAAATGTAGTCTTCATTTAAACACTTAATCAATGCATGGTTATTTAATATTTAATAATATGTCATTATTTATCAGTTGAATATATTCAGGAGTTGAGACAGATCCAAACCTAGGGGGTCAAGACGGTATTAATTTGTCCATTTAAAGCAGCTATATGCAGTATTTTTAAGACATTTGAGATCATAGAATAACTAAAAATCTGTACATCATTTGAGAAAAAACCCAACAGCTGCCAAGAAAAAAAATCATTATGTGGAGTCTACATCCAATTTATGTATCTAATGTCTATCTAGGTCTTCAGAATTGAAACAGTAAGACAACAAATGTTGAAGATTACTTATTTTGATTTCTGCTCCTTAAAAAATGGCAAAAAAGTCTGCTATTACTTTTTTAAACTTGTATAACATAGGAAGGGTAGGAATTAGGTGTAAACAGCATTACTAATATTAAAACGTATTTTATTATACCATGCTGCAGTAGAGTTCACAGACTGAAAGTTCAGCTGATCTGCTACATTTAAATTCATCCCAAATAATTAAAGATGCTCTAATTTCGATATAGGGTGCGATATAGCACCAGAACAGGTTCCCCGATGATGACGAGCCAATTAACCATTTGTTACAACTACAAAATATTTCACACTTTTTTTTATTGAGAGTGTTTTTTTACAAACCTAAAAGATTCTGGGCTCGGGCCCCAGAAGTCCCCCTCCTGCTCCAGCTCTGATAATATTTTGTATTCTCTGCAGAGTAACTAAAGATGCCAAATAAATGTAGTGGAGCCGAAAGTTGAACATTTGCCACCAAAATGTAGTAAAAAGTAGCATTAAATGGAAATAATATAGTCGTATAGTATAGAAATATTATTGTGAAGCACAAGAACAGTTACATCACACAACTACCTTTTTTATGAAATATTTAGTTATTGTATTTTGAAAAACTACACATTGAGTGACAAACTAGTTGAGGGATCAGGAAATAACAGTAATAAGAAGTAAAAGGCCTCTGAATGTGAAGGCTTTACACTCCACTCGCTGGACATGATGAGGACTTCAACAGAAAACTTGTTACTGTGAGAACCTGCTGCTGTATGACAAAAATCCTCTTTGTCTGAGCCGTGGCCCTGCTCCACAGATAATAGAGCAAAATGTGGCCTGAGGGAGATAATTTGTTCCCAGATCTTCAGATCGCAATATTTTCATTTGAGCCCAGGAGGGGATCCCTTGAATTGCCAGCTTCCATTGTGTTCCAACAAGGGGCACGAAAGTCTTGTCAATTAATTTTTCTTTTATTCCAGACCACAGAGCGCCTGAGTGAATTCAATTATCAACCAATTAAGAGGTGTTTCCTTTTATTTACAGGCTTTGATTCCGTGCGTATCCATATTGTCTGAAAATAAGACAGGAGCGGGGGTGTTGAATCACTTGAACATTTCCTCTGCATGGGCTGCCTAATATTTTCTCCCAAATTGCAGGCTTTCTGTTGTGTCCCCCGGGTCACAGGCGCAACAAAAGAACATTACATGCCGTTGAACTCTCTCGTCAATTGTTCAGCGGATGCTCTTCCAACAGTGGTTCCCCCAATACAAAAAAACAAAAACAAAAAAAACACACAAATCCCATTAACCAGATTCACACACACAGAGCAGCCAGCGTTTTGCGTGACAAGACTTTGGGAATAGATGGAGACAGGTGGAATATCCAGCAAACAGGTTAACATCAAACAGGCTGCAGTCTGAGTCAAATCCAGCCCCAGACAAAAAGCTGAACTTCTGAACCTTGTGGAAGTAAGTTAAAGGTCTGATTGCTTGATGAAACTGGGCTATTAGAAGTGACAAGCGGAAAATGTCTCTGTCTTACACACTTTACTGCTTACAGCCACTTGACTTCAGATTTCCTGACAGGCTCTGAAGCACTTATACTGGTTTATTTACCTTTTTTTTGTGGGAGTGTGGGACATTAAGAATCTCATCAATATTTGTAAAATGTACTTGTTGTGGCCTAAATAAGGCTCTGTGGGAGACAAGAAGCACAGCAGGGTCTCCAAAATTTGATGAACAGACAAATTACTTGGAAATTTACAAAAAAAAAACGGGCTTAGGTGACTATGCTGTGCTTTATCTTAATACAAAATTATACAAATGGTGACCCCTCAGAGGGGTAAATTACAAGGAAAAAATTCAGTTATGACAACACAACAGAATCACTACTATCAGCTGACTCTACACGCACTCAATAAAAGTGATTTTCATGTAGGAAATAAATGACCTAGGAGATAAATAATGTACTGAGAGTGACCTTACCACAGAGGATATGACAAGAAAATCATTCAGTGGCGATAACATAACAGGATAACAGCTTCCAACTGACCCCACACGCCCTCAATAGGAGTAAAAGTGATTTTCAAGTAGGAGATAAATAACGAAGGAGATAAACAAAGTACTAATAGTGACCTCTCTGAAGGGTTAGTTACACAGAAATCAATAAATGATAACAAAACAGAATCTTTCTAATGACTGCACGCACCCTCAATAGGAAGAAAAGTGACTTTCAAATAGGAGACAAATAACACAGGAGATAAGTTAAGAACCAATAGAGACCTTTCCAAAATCATTCAGCAATGATAACACAACAAAACCACAGCTTTCAACTGACCCAACATGCCCTCAACAGGAATAAAAGTGATTTTCATGTAGGAGATAATGTAAGAGATAAATAAAGTACTAATGGTGACCTCTCCGAGGGGTGAGTTACACAGAAATCATTCAGTTATGAAAACACAACGGAATCACAGCTTTCGACTGACCCCACTCGCGGGAGATAAATAAGGTACGAGATAAATAAAGTCAATCCTATAAATAATAATATGAAGTAGATATTAGTAGGTGTTACAGTCTTGGCCGAGACAATTATCTCCTTTTTTAAAAAATCCAACACATGTGAAGATAGGTAGGAAAATTACCACAAACCATAAAATGACGCATAAACCTTGAGTTAAAATAAATGACTTTTATTCAAACATCAACGTGAGTTTAAATAAAAAACACAAAACACAATTCAGTCTAAAATACACGTCTTCTTATGAAAAATAATTTCTGTACATGTGTCTTCTTTAATAAGACAGGGAGCTGGCCCAATCGAGCAGCTACAAAAGAAAAAAACATAAGTAAAAGCATCCATCAGTTCATATTTTTGCGTGGGCTGGTTTGTGAACGGAATAATTTTCTACAAATAAACATGTTTGTTGCACTTGAATCATTGAGAAGTGGCCGTTTATAACTATAAATATTCCTTTTTAATACACTGGAATATATTTTCCCAGTTTGGAGGGGTTGTTGTGTGAAAAAAATACCAGTTTATCTCCAGTGCTACTTTTACAATGAGGCCTACTAACCAGAAAATGAGTAATAAGTAATAACAGAAATGTGAAGACTAACTAATGATAATTACAGTCTACACCTCTGTTCCTTCCCGGCTGTATATGAGGTTATTAACACTGAAGTGGTTGGAGAGGCTCTGTACTGATGTGTAATAGTTCATTCTGTTGTTTTCAGAGTTCAGAGGAGAGATTAAAGTAGGCGAGTAGGAGCCCAGTCCGGACATGCCCTCCCTGCTCTGAGATAGTCCCCCGAGATGCCCGGAGCCGTAGTCCCGCTCCACGCCGCCCCGGGAGCCCTCGTTGCTGCCCGCCAACAGCGAGTTCACGCTGGAGACAAAATTACTGTAACACGGGCTGTGCTCCGCGGAGGGAGACGGGGACGACTTGGGCTCGGTGGAGGCCGGAGATCCGTGCAGGCTGGGCGGGGAGGAGCTCAGGAGGCTGGCGGTGTCGGAGAGCTTGTGCGGGCCGTCTTCTGACTTGACGGGGAGCGCGGTGCTGTCAGACCCGCTGATGTCAGACCTCCTTTTTCTCTTTCGCCTGAAGTTGCCATTGTCGAACATCTTCTCACAGTTTGGGTCCAGAGTCCAGTAGTTCCCTTTACCTGGATTACAAAGAAAATGAGGGTTAAATATAGATGGAAAACTTTTTTCGGCACATAATGGAATTAACAATCGATGTTTTTATCTTTACGAATATAGTCAAACTGGAATTATTTCATTTGTTTAAGGTGCTATTAATCAGTTTTAAGAGTTTATCGTGTACAAAAACATCATCAATACAGCACATGTGATTCAAGCCAAGATTTACGCAAATATATATGTATATATATTTTGACTCACCGGGGTCATCCTCGTCCCGTGCCACTTTCTTGAAGCAGTCGTTCAGTGACAAGTTGTGTCGGATTGAATTTTGCCATCCAGCTTTGCTCTTCTTGTAGAAAGGAAAGTTGTCCGCCACGTACTGATAAATCTGACTCAGAGTCAACTTTTTGTCTTGTGCGTTTTGTATGGCCATGGCAATCAGCGCTGAGTAGGAGTAAGGTGGTCTGACCATCTTGAAGAGCTCCTGCTGGCTGGATATGGACAGCCAGCCCAGATCTGCTCCACCAAACCCGGTAGGAGGCGGTAAGAACTGCCTCTGGTTCGACCCGTATCCAGACTGAATGTAGGACGAGCTGTTGTTTCCAGGAAGATACGGAGAGGAGTTGATGCTGGGTCCGTTCAGCCAGAGGTACGGGTTCGTGGACGGGGAGGTGTACTCTCCGAGGCCGTAGCTGGAGGGGTGCGTCGGCGGCCTCTGGGGGTGATGGTGGTGGAGGTTCTGTTGGTACACACCGTAGTTATCGCAGTACACGGCCATGTCCAGGAGCTCCTGCGCGCTGTGGTGCTGAATGGGGCTGGTCTGCTGGTTGGATGGTTGGTGTCCAAAAGCGTTCATAATCCGCCCTAACCAGATTCCCCAAAACCTAATTTCGTCTCTGCGTCTCTCCCTCAGGACTGATTTCATCCTCAGAGGGAGGAGTATTTATGCGCAGCGCTCGGAGACTCTACAGGTAGCCCATTGAAAACTTTTGGGTTGGTCACACCCCTCTTTTCTGTCCTGCTACAGCACAGTGGTATTGACCCAAATCTCCATGTCAATGAGCACCGATACTGACTTCAACTGCAACGATGAGCTTTACTTTATTTTAAAGGTATATCCCCATTAAGGCATGACTATTATCCGTGCGTAATTACGCACTGAAGCTTGAGTTGGATAGAGGATTTTGTTATACACAAAGACAACAAAGACCAATTGAAAGTCACGCTATGGCTCTAGAGGGTCACAAGAGTATATATTTGTTCTAAACACTTAAGACTTCTTATAAAAAATTAAGTTTGTTTGGTTTTTTTAATGATCTTTGTTGAATAACTAGATATAATTTTAGCAGTGACTGGAGAGCTCCCACAGATGGATATGATTTCCTTTTACAAACTTCAAGTCCTTGAAGATAAAAGTCTAAAGTCCAGTTTTTTAGAGATGAACTATAAATAAGGGTTGCAAAAAATAGAATCAACTATGATTCACACATTGTTGCGCACTGATTGTCAGCAGGTTAGAACCTGTTGATTTTTCTGCAGGAAAGTGTCAAACCCAAACAGCACAGACCCGTGTATGTTTATAAAAAGCCACCCTCTCTTCAGAGAAATTCGTTTGCAATAAACACTTCACAAGTGCCGAACGTTTAGTGTCAACAAGTGTCTCGTGGACAAAAAAACCCACACCCAGCAGGCTCGTGAAGAAATCAGGCGATATGTGCCTCGTTGAATAAAATGAGAAATTGCTGTAAAAATACAGACAAATTCTAACAGTAATGTTTGCTTCCCCCCAAATACAGTAAAAACATACATCCTGTTGCCATTTAAAGTCAAAATTACACAACATAACATGCTACTGTAGAATACTGTAATAAATTGAACACTAATATGCTGTTGAGGGAATTTACACTGATGACACTGTAAAATAACAGTAGCAGCTGTTAGTAATTTACCGCAATTTTACGGGAAAATCTGTTACATAGAAATTAATAGCGTTCAACAATTTCTCAAACTTTGACATTTAAATTCGACAAACAAAAGTGCTTTTATCTGCCCAGATAATTAAAACTGGAAGTAGAAAGAAAAAATATGGTAGAATAACAGCAACACGATTTAGAATTATTATAAATATAGACAAACATGATAACATGCGGGTTCATCTTTAGAGTTAAAGAGAAATAAATACCAGGCAAAAATGTCTAGATTACAGTGACGATAATGAGCTTCTAATGGGAGCTCCAATAAAAACGTCCTCCTAAAGACTTAAAGTATTCTGATTTTATTCATTTAGGGTAACAAAAGAGCTGCTGCTGGTTTCTAGAGCCGACCTCTGGCAGGCAGATGGTCCGAGTTTCGAGTAACAGAAAGGCGATAATAGCACCGATACTCCAGTCGTTTTAAAAAGTTTGACTTAACAGTTTGTCTCCCACGATATCATGTTATTATAATAGCACGTCTGAAACTTATTATAAAGTGGCTATGAACTACTGCTCATATTTTGAAATATGCTGCTTTAATAAGGGCACATTTGAGTTTCCCCCCTCATGATAGGCCTATAGTGCCATTAATACGACTTCGTTATGGTGTTTAGGATTTACACAACTCAAGTTTATCTTCACACGCGAGCCCAAGGACAACATTTTAAATTGTAAATGACTAGTCGCCCCCATGTTCAAGTCTGTGGCCATCCCTGTGTAGAGTGGGCTCTGCAGGTTGCTGCAGGAGTCCGGCACTAATCGGCCGAAAATTCCTCCTCTCCATGACCTTGATGTAATTGTTTGGCTCCAAGGTGTTGTCCCGACCACAGGGCTGTACAGCGGTGGCAAGCAGTAGACTCCACGGGGGGGAAGTGGCATTTAACCCCCAGATGAAAACAACACAACCTGTTAGGTGTCTAACACCCAGTACAGCTAATTACTGCTGACTGCTGACTGGTTATGTGGATGTGAAATGATAATCCTGCAGCCTGACACCTAAATATTCACAATCTAAAGGAGGTTTTGTAGTGCTGAGGTATCAAAGGCTCTTATGACTTTTACATCTAACTTATTATATAAAGTGAAGACAGGTAATGTGGGACATCAGGTAAAATGAGACAAATGAGGTTTGAGTCACCAAACATGTTCTTGAGTTGTTGCTATGAATGTGATTTACATGAACAGTTATTTTTATTGATCTGAGATAACTGGGTTGGGCAGAGCAAAGGGAAGAACTTGCAAAGTAAGCCATGGGACATGTTGATTTTTCTCATTTTGGCTAAAACAATAAGAGTATAGCACCAAAAAATTATATAGGGTGTTGCTTTTTATTTACTGTTTGGCTTATAAGCAAAACATTTTCACAATACACTTTACTTTTTTTAGAAAAGGGTTTTGAGTGATCAGACAAAAAATTAACCTAAAATAAGACTTTTTTAGTGAAACCATTATGTTTTTATACCAGGTGCCATAAAATTAGGACTTGTGCTATCGTGTGTCACTCTGTCACATTTCAGACATTTTAGACATTTTTACACTTGAAAAAAATATTAAATATTAATGCTGTGAGTCCATGTCAGTCAGAATACTCCAGAATTAGCCATAATTGTCACACACATGCATGTCCATTGTAGACAATGTGGCACCAATAAGTCAGGCAACAAATGAAAGAGGAAAACACGGCAGAAAAATGGAACAATCTTTTCTGATAAATTGCCACAGGTTAAATTATGATTTGCTGAACTAATGACTGAAATGATAAATGGATTTAACCATCTAAAAAAACACCAAACATGATTGTCCCATTTTACATCAAAAGGCTGTCCCATTTCACCTGAACATGACATCAGAGTGATGTTGGGGTCCTTGAAGTGTTTGGAGGTCCAGAGTTTCTAAATTATTCTACTTAACATGTTTTCTTCATAGAAATAGCAAAGAACCATAACAAGTTATAAAAGTAATATTTAAGGTAGTCTGACGTTTTAGGTGGTTTCTTGATAATCTACCAAAAAGTGTCCCAATTTATCTGACTTCACCCCATTTATGTGGGCAAATACTTTTTTAAGCACTATAATGACTTTTTAATTATTTTACTATATTTATCATCCTATCAGCGTTTACTATTTTACATCGGGGCTGATTTAGCATCCATCAGTCACAATTTTCCCCAATTTCCCTCTCAGATTAAGTTCAGAGACGTCAAATGTGGCTGGACATGGCAACCTCAAGCCCCCGTGTCATTGCAAAGTAATAATTCAAACATGCTGACTGTGTGGGAAGGGGAGGGGGTGTCTATTGTTGCTCTGCCATGTCTGTCTTCATCCCCTGTTTCCTCAAGCTTTTGGAGGTCATGGGAGCTTTTCTTTGGGAGATCAAGTCAATCACGGCAGGGTCAGAGAGTCACGGCTGAACCACCGCAGGCCCCATCAGACCGAGAGCAGAGAAAACCATACACGGCTGCTGCAGGTGATGGGAGAATCACACACACTGCTGCTGCTCCAGTCAGTGTGTGTGTGTGAGCACAGTTTACTGCTGGGATTACAGCTAAACACTCGCTGGAATCGACACACCCTCAGGGTTAAAAAAGCTCGTTTTCTGTATGCAGACTTGGCTTTAAGCATGTGGCCGTATGAGTTTGACATCTAACTGTTATTGCTTTGGAGTAATTACCAAATTATTAGATGCACTTAAGGCCAATCAAATCATGAGAGGCTCTGATAAAGTCATTAATTCTGACTGTGTAAACAAAATGATCCCTTTCTGTAGCCAGCGGCTTGCCCCTCTCAGAGTCTCCCCCCAGTGGAGGAACAAAGCAAAGCAGAGACAACAATTTGTGGGCTAATTAATGTACAGCCTGGGCGCAGAGAGACACGTGAAAATAAAAGCTGGATGCTTTGCGGGAAGTTAGTTCCTCGGCAGCTCAGACTGTGCAGCAGATTAAAGACGCTTGAAGTGTTATGATGTGAAACTTGGCAGGCAGAGAAGCTGTCTGGCCTCGGAGCATCCTTCATCTCTGCACTCGATGGTCTTTACTCTTCAAGATGGCAAAGACACATCTACTGTTTTTCACATTTATAATAGTGTCTCCAGCTGAGCTTTGCGCTTTTCCTTAAGACATTTAAAGAGTTTAAAGGGGGGTATTTAAAAGAACGATCACCTTGATTTCTGAATGAAACGTTAAAATTTCACATTTTCATTTATGACAACTTATATAGTTGGTAAAAAATATAATTTACAGCTTTTTAAACCTCAATTTAGCTGTTGCATAGGGTAACAATATTTTAGTAATAGTAATAATAATTGCACAAATTTAATTTTCATTTTCAGACATATTTCATGATATAGAAAACTTGGAATAGCAATTTGTTTCTGATATTTCTACAAAAAAAACTCAAATTAAACATTCTGAAAATTAAATTTACTCATTTCCTCTGAGTGAAAAATCCAAAAATCTGTAAATATGGAAATATTTTCCATTTCAAAAGTTTGACTTGTAGACACAAGAAGCCTTTTACTTCACTGAAAGGTCAACTAAGAGCAAGGGCGAGCTTTTGTTTCAACATCAGGGACGACTCATATACAAAAGTTTACGTCTGTGATTTGGTGATATCACAATGTAACAAACAGAATACAATGTGCACAGAGAGAGCCAATTGACCAATCAGAGCAGACTGAGATTCTCAGGAGGCGGGACATAAGCTCAGACAGACTCTTTCATACAGAGGTGATGCAGAAAATGAGCATTTTGAACATTAAAGCATGTAAACCTATTCTAGTAGACCCCCAAAAGACAAATAGAACTGTTTCTGCTGAACAGCCAAAAAAAAAAATCGATATACAAGTTTGCTTCGATAACATTATGCACTTGACTTTAGCCATTTGTTTGCTTTCATCATTTCCGTTTGTCGTCTCTTCTACGGAGCTGAATTGCAAATCAGAGCAATTTAATGTGGTAAAAATGGTGAATGGACTGGGCTTGTATAGCGATTTTCAAGTGTTTTTGACCAGTCAAAGCGCTTTCACACTACATGTCACATTCTCCCATTCACACACACATTCACACACTGGTGGCCAAGGTTACCGTACATGGTGCCACCTGTTACTCAGTGATCACTCACACGATTCACACTCTGAAGTCGCAGCATCGGGAGCATTCTGCAGTTCAGTATGTTGCCCAAGGATACTTCACCCCTCATTTCAACATGCTACATCAGATGGAAAGAAAAAAACAGGCTAGTGCCAACAGCAGGGTGACAAACTAGGACGACAGACGATCACCAACGGCTCTACACTGACAGACTGACCACTGACCATCGTCTTGGCGTATCAGGGCCCAAAGTTGCACGCTCCATTGCGATGGGCTTTCAAACTACTTGTGATGTCACAAAATCAGCTCGAACATACACGACTCAAACTTTAAGATGAGCATCGCGATATTTTTCTCCATCAGCGGAAAAAGGTACACACATCATTCTGCACAGTGAAGTCCAAACATCCAAGTGAAGTAACAAGCAAACCATATTTTTGGAGGGGGACTTTAAGTTTGCTTTGAAGGCATTTGGGTCAAAAGCTTCAACTCAAACTTCAACTATCATTAGTACATAAATATCTCAAGGTATTTGTCTACCTGCCAGGCCCGAGGGAGGTGAATATGTTTCTTAGTAATTAGACGTTCCTCCCTGTCTAGTCCCCTCTGACCAATTACTGTTTGGCCCTGACAGTCCGTCTCCAGGAGTTAGGGAGGCAGCCCTGTAGACAGCATGCTGACCGAGGGAGAAATACAACCAGCCCCGGCCTTCTGCCTCGCTGCTGCTGCTGCTTGAATTAGCTTAATGCTCTCCTGCACTGGGCAGATTTACACCTCCGCTCCTGATTACGTCCTCCGAGAGATCAGATGTTACTGTTCTGTAAGTGCCAAAAATCACACTTTGCTGGGCTCAGCTGCAGAGAGGTTAAATATACTCTGCCCGCTGTTTCCTGCCGTGGTCTTTAAAATACAGAAACTTGGCATCGGGAGAGTCATGAAATGGGAATAGTATAAGTAGAGATATTTCAACTCTAAAAATTCCACCAGCCATTAAATAACTGCTGCTTCGATTCAGCGGTGCAAAGACTCTGTGGACATCATTTGATGTAGCAGGGTGCTGGTGGCATCAAGACTATTAATTTGACCTTAAAATTATATATACACAAGCCAAAGGTTTGTGTCACTTTGGTGATTACTCATGCAGGCTGCGTGATGTGGCAGGACGCACTGACAGTGATATCCAGATGAGGGCAGCATTGCTTTAGACATTGAGAATTACTCAACAAACCATAATCTTTACAACACCTATCATCTATCAACCACGCTGTGCAGCTTTCCAGGAGGCAACATACATCAAAAACCCAGAATCTGATCAGTGTATTGATTTTAATCACGTAGAATTTAAGAAATACCGAGGCTTTGGAATTTAAAGTGAAAGTGATAAATATGTTTCACTGTCTGCAAGTTGGTGCACAAGAGTTTTTACAACCTTTATGGTTCTCTGTTTGCATGCTGCTTTAGAAATATTAACAGTTTTCTCTGGTGGAATGTAACTAAGTACATTTACTCAAGTACTGTATGAATTTGAGGTACTGGCACTTTGAGTATTTTCTTTTCTTGCCACTTTATACTTTTACTCCACTCTATGTTTTAGAGAGAAATATTGTCCTTTTTACTTAATACATTCATCTGAAAGCTTTAGTTTATTTTAAAATTAAGATTTTTTGCATAAAAACATGAGAGTTCATAAAGCAGGACCAAACAATATACAAGTACAACTGAAACATTTAGTTGATTAATCAGTTAGTTGATTGACAGAAAATTAATTGCAAATGATTTTGATGAAAATATAAGTCTGTTTTTTTAAATATAATTTTGGGTTATGTGGCATATTTTGTTTTCATTTAAAACAAATCTTTTGGGTGTTTTTTTCTGTTTGTGTTCTTAATCTTTTTGTTTGTTTTGGGTGGTGATTTTTTTCTAATGATTTTGATCTAATGATCTAATGAGTTTTAAGTTTTAAAGTTAAGTTGGTGCTGTTGATTATATATACTTTTTATAAATAATTTTGAGTTTAGGGGTGTTTTTTTTTAAATAATGTTGAGTTTTAGGGGGGCTTTTAATACTGCAAGTACATGTTGCTGATAATCACTTTTACTGAAGTAACATTTTCAATGCTTGATTTTCACTTGTAACAGAGTATTTTCACAGTGTGGTTTCTAAATAAGTCTTCCTCTACCTACAATATTACTATGCATATATTCTGCTCTGAAGAGGTCGACAAGTTCGCAGTGTGTTATAATGTCAGATGTAAGCACAAGTGTGTATAATTATTCACATTTTGCCATTTAGAGTCAGAACTATAATGAAAAAAGTCCCTTGCTCTCTGTAAAGTTATGAGTTTAAAACATTTCCATCTATACTTGCAAAAAAACTTTTGAAGCAGCCCAAAAATTTAGACATGAGATCAAAAAGACCAAATTACAAAGATTTAATTAACCGACTCAAATCAATATTCCGCTATTGGGACAGCTTGCCTGTAGCACTTCTTGGTTATTTCCGTGTGAAGCTAGCTGGGAACTCTGCTTCCTCATCAAACCAGCTCTCCACCCCCGATCTGTAGGTATGTCTCCTAGCAACACGTCGCACCAACTGCCTGGGAAAACCCAGTGCTTCATAATAGCCTCAGCTAATATAGATCACCACCACTTGGCTCTCTCTCCCTCAAACCAAGATAATAAGCCTGTGTGTACCGAATGTACATTTTGTATTTAGTGCTGAATGCAGCACAAAATAACAAGCCCGGGTTTAAAATGCCAGCAGTTCCTCCTGTGCTTTATAGTCTGGTGTCGACTGGTCTCTGTGCTTGTAAGAGCTGCTTGTGACAGCCGCTCTTGATAAGAGAGTGATGGAGTGTCTGTCTGGAGTGTGTAAAGTTGGAGGCAGTACAGAAAAACAGCATTAAAGTGTTCAATCAAAGGCTTGGCTCACTTTCGACACGTTGGAAATGTGCTCAAAGGACAGTTTGCTACCAGCAGAATCTCACACTTTAATGGTATGAAGACATTTAAAACTTTAGTAAAAGTAACTTAAAATCTGTTTCTATCAGAAATGACTGTTGTCCATTTAAAGTATGGCTGCAACCAATGATTATTTTGAATTAAAAAAAAAAAACAATGACATTTTAGGCTGGACCACCAACTATCCAAACCCCCTGGAGCCCAATTAATTAGCCAATTATTTCATCTCTAGAGCACCGTGTCCACCAAAAATCGGTACATCTACACGTGTTAGAAAAAGTCCAATTGTGTCAGTTCAACTACAATTGGACTTGTGTTAACACGTCTGTCCGGCTGAAATCATACCAAATCGAGTTTCTTGAAGTCGGACTAATACATCTAGATAATGTGGTTGGGAGTCGATTTATTCTTTCATGTATACACTTTAGTCGGATATGAACTTGCCGAGACGTTCTGCGCATGCTCCTAGTCGTCGCACCGGACTTTGACCCGGATGTCAAACAGCATAAATTTGTAGAAGAAAGCCAGGAAAAACAAAAAAGACAAAGAACAGAAGTATCAACATGTAAAGGAAAGTGTAGACTACATACAAAATGAACGGTACCGAAAATATCCGTGTTTTCACCATTTGACATGCAGCCCATTTGCCACTCTGACAGCAACCAGCAGGAAGGGGGCATATCGCCACCTACTGTGGCAGAGTCGACGTACTTCTGCCAATAAATCGATTCTCTCTTGGTATTTGTAAATTGGGAAAAGGACAGTAGTCGAATGCCCCTGATTTATAATCTCCATATTATGTTAAAATAATAAAATAACTAAAACTAATACAGAAACTCATAAAAAAATAAATTGAAACTTAATATAAAAAAATAAGAATAAAAACTGAAAAAAGCAAACCCACTCTGGAAACAAACAAACTGAACTAAATAAAAATAAAAACAATAAACAAATAAAAGCTATTGAAAAACATACAAAATTATAATAACTATGATTTCAGAACCTGGACTCATAAACTGTTTAGCATTTTGACTTGAAAAAATCAATTATGAAAATAGTTACAGATGATTTTTTTTTTTAGAAAACTTATCAGCTAATTGCTGGAGCTCTGCTTTAGAGACAAGCCACCTAAACTGCATCATCATATTGATGACTTCGTCTTGTTTCGCAGAAATAATTCCACAGTATTGTGTCCTCGCTGATTCATCTGTTACTATGATTTTTGTAAAGAAATCGAATGGATAATCTTCAGTAAACACTGACTCAATGTTTAGTCCATGTTTCTGGAGAGCGATGCAGATGCTCACACAATAGAGTATAATAACAGCAGCCTTGCTGTGATGTTTGCGTCGTCATTGAACACAATCCTTTCACTCAGTTTACTGAACCTCTGTGACAACTCAGGGGAGACAGAAAGGGTTCTTATGGCTCTCTGTGACAGCTACACACAACACTACACTGTCATGTTGACATCTATTGACTGCTGCAGGAGCTGCATGTTTGTTTACAGGCGGCTTTAACAGGCAGCTGTACATTTAGTCTCTGGATCCAGGTTGACATTTACAGTGGCAACTACTGTGACATTTTCTCATTTATTAGACAGTTAAACTACAAATAGCATCAGTAAACAGAGGGAGAACCGAAGCGGGATGGCATACTGTAATAATAAGATAAGATAGAACTTTTTTTTGTCCTCAGTGAGATGTGCAGAAGTTGCAGTGGAATATAAAAGTACAAAAAACATCAAAAAACAAATATCCAAAATTCCTAATCTACACAATTCAAAATATATATATAAAAAAAAGATAAACAATCACACGTTGCTCACATCACAAGTTGAGGACAATGTGCTTTTATCTAGATTGAAACAGGGGGCATCATATTTACTCAATGTTTATCTTAAACCACCAGAAACTTTTACATTTGCATGAAAAACTGCAGTTTTGTCATACTGGAGTTACTGGTATAGATTAGAGCAGGGGTCTAAACTTTTTTGCACGGGGGCTGGAATACATAATGAGAAAATTTCTGGAGGCCAGCTGCTTCTGGCATTATGGGAGTTATTTAAAGAAAAAAAAAATGAGACAACTGTCGACTTGCTTTAGGGCTCAGTATTAACAAGAATCTGGCGATGAAATAATCTTACACATGATGAACAGGTTACGCTCCAATATACTGTGATATTTTGCCATACTGTAAGCAGGGTGACATATTGGGCGATTTTTTAAGTCTAATTTTAAGGAAAACTGTCATAAAGACCATCCCACCTTATGCATACAATTTGAGTAGAAAAAGTTTCCTTTTTTTACATACTTGTGCTGGTACTTATTTCTGCTCTTTATACATTTCTTTGCTTGGCATCAGAGTGACTGTAATGAACCACAGTCCCCCGCCCCCCCCAAGGATCAATAAAGTATTTCTGATTCTGATTATTAACTAGAAGAGTGACTGTGCACTAACAGACTTGTGTCTCTTACAAGCTAAGAGAGCAATAGCTATAGGATGGAAAGATGTGAACAAACCAAGTATAAAGCAAAATATGAAGGATTTGTTACTTTGGAAAAACTGACTTTTATTACAAAAGGAAAGCTGGCAGTTTTTGACAATATCTGGGGGAGATTAATGGACTTTTTTGAAACAAAATTCTGAAAAAGATCAATAAAACCAAAGACAGTACTGGGGTCTGGGCAACTAGAAATCAGAATATAACCTGTTGGAGCTCATGTTGTAATTATTTGCTGTTTTTGTTTTGTTTAATTTTTGGCTTGCCTATTGATTTTCTGATATACCATATTTGCTGCCAAGACTATTTAATTTATATATAACATCTGTTAAAACTGAAAAAAGTGTGACGTACCTTCACATTCCTTGTTAAGGTCCCCTGATGACAAATCATGACCTTTGTGATCCCCTGACCTTTCCTCCAGCGCCACCTGCAGATGGACATTTGTGGTTATGATCGAAACGTCTCAAAAACTCTTTAATGGATGAAATCTGATGCAGACATTAGTTTAGTTCATGAGTGAATACTTGCAGTATTTGCTTCAGCCTCAGCCGAAATTTGCTAGCATGCTAACACACTAAACTAAGATGGTAAACATGAAATATTATTGATATCAGCATGTTAGCACGCTGACACTTTTTGCTAAAAGCCTAAAAAAATACTAATACTTTGTTACATCACTTCAATATTTTTGGGAGTATCTGTCCTTAATTTGAGTTTTTCTGTCATATTTTATGTTTACTCCACTACATTTCCTAAATAAAATGCATACTTTTACTTCAATACATTTCCCCTCAACTATTTTGTTACTTAAGAAGAACTTAGGAAGAAAAGAAGGGACGACTAAAGAACAAATGGGAGGGTTAGGAAAAACTGGATTTTCTTCTTTAAATCCTTCAAGTTGTAAAAAAGAAAAAAGGCCTTATTTTTTTTGTGTAATATGCACTCCATTTTTAAGGTAGTGCGAGCATTTATTTTATTTCACTACTTAAGTACATTTAATATCATACAATAACTTTTGATACTTAGGTAAAGCAAATATACTACAGATACTTTAAGACTTTCACTCAGGTTATGTTTTAATTGGCGACTTCTTGTGAGAAATCTGTACTTATACTCAAGTATGGCATTCGGGTACTTCATCCACCACTGCCTTTAGGTCTCTTAATATGAACTGACATTGTGGGCAATTGATATGGGCTAGCAATTGCAAAAGAATGACGAGATATAGATGTTTCAAATGCAGTTTGAATGGTAAAAATCTGTTCAGTCACTGCAGGAATACCAATATCTAAAGTCAAGAAAACTGCTCCAAATTCTGCAGGTTGTAGGCGGATGATATTCACATATTGACCCTGGGAAACATGCACTGATCATTTGAACAAGGGAAAAACATTTCTCTGAACATAAAAGCCTTTGAAAGTTCTTCTTAATGAGTCATGTTAAGAGGATATTGAGCTGGGGAACAATGGATGCGCTCCCCCTCAGTGCAGCCTCACAGATGCTCGCACGACTCGTTAACAGAAAATGTTCGCTGCAGAAGCTCATGTCTCAAGGTGCTGCACTGGCCTCAGATAATTCATCGATAATAAATTAAAATACATTGTTACAAACAGAGGCACAGAATCCAAACTTTACATAATTATTTCTCTCTCCTCGTGTAGTAATATGAATAAAGTTAAAGAACAATGGAAACATGATCTGGATAAACACCTACCACTTGAACAAAGAGACACGATCATACGACATACTTTTCAAAAATGCATTAGATATAAACTTATACAGATTAAAATAGTTAGAAAGATAGTAACTTTATCAGTCCCATTGTGAAATTCAGGTTTCCAGCAGCTCAGTATCTTATTGTACAGACATAAAAACAGGAGAGTAAAAAAATCACCCACAACAAACAATAAAAAGAGGTATAAAATATAAAAAGGATATAAAAGAATATCTATAAAAATCCCAATAATAAAAGAGCCAAAGAATGAGTATCAAAGAGTGGAATAAAAACCATGTGATGTCTGTGATAAAATAAATAAATGATAATAAATACTTTACTGTATAAAAGGCACAGTGCGTGCAACCTGAATTAAGATGTTAGAGTGCAAACAGAGCCCCTGTGCTAGTTAAACAAATAAATGCGTGCACTGAACATATATAACAAGCTGAATAAAATGAATCATAATATTTCTGATCTATTCTGGCATGAGTGTGGAAACAGACGATCCTTAATACATATGTTATGGCACTGCCCAGAAATAAGAACATTTTGGGATGTTTTAGATGTTTAGATGATGTAGATGTACTACAGACGCTTGTCAAGGTTTATATAAACAGGAGGCATATAATTTACTATAAGATATGGTTTTTTTTTTAAAGATAAGCCAGTAAAATTTAATTTGAATCCAAACACTCTCATAACCATGTCACAAGTGTATCATAATACTGTTTTTTTACTCTGGCAAACTGTCTCTGAGTTGTGTATTTGTACTGTGTTGTGTTTTGTGTGTAGCTTTTTTGTGTTTTTTTTGTAGTACAAAATGTAAATTAAAAAATAAGCATAATGAAAAATGTTCACTGCCAAGGGTTTTTGAAGAAGAATTTACACTGAACATATAACCTAGCCTATGTTTGTCTTTTTTTATTTATACATTTCTGATGGCAATTTATTAAGCGACAGACAATAAGCTCAAATAAAAAGGAATCTGTACAGCAGCTAACATGAAAAGCTATGTTTTCTCTGCGACATCAACAGTGTAACAGCAAACCAGTATTCATGTCCATCACTTGTAGTGGAGAAAAAAAAAAAAAGCCACGGGAATCCCACAGACGGCTGTGATTGGATATATGCAAGGCTGGTGATTTATGGTAATATTGTCCTCTTTCATTATGCGAAGGGAGACATTTACAGAGAAGCATGCACATTTGCAGCCTCCCAGCAAATGAAAGTGTGTCAAGAGGGAAAGAAAATATACACATTATTCCAGGCTGAAATGACAAATGAGATGGGGATAGAGTGCGCTGTAAATATATTTCTCCTGGAGAGAAGGAGCTCCAGTAGCTCACAGCTTCCCCCTCCACAAAGCCTCTGGAAATCCTCTCAATTAAGCGATGCATTTCCCTATGCTTTGAGGAGAGAGAGGGCGAAGCATAATGCCTGAGCACAAATCACTGAGAGCCTATTGAAATAGCTGCCAGTTAACTATGTAATATTACCACTGCTGAAATGCTTCACCCTTTATCCCTTTTCAATTGCAGGGCTAGATACTGAGGGTGCACTGGGTATTCTTGATAAGTGAATTATGCCATTGATGGAACTTTTTATTCCCACCTCGCTGTTTGGAGATAATGTGCTTATCATTGCAATGCAATAAGCAGATTTCAGTGACTATAAAAAAAATATATTGGACCCCTCCCCTTGGACTTCAAGTTTTATTGTTTTACAATTTTAAATCGCTGCAGATGAAATAAAGTTTTGGCACTCATCTTCCTAAAACTTTTTAATACCCGAGTGAAAACAAACCTGTAAAATGGATTTAAATTAAGTAAATAAGTGATTGATTGCATAAAGATTCACCCGCCTCAGATCAATATTTAGTAGAGCTACCTTTTGGCAGCATCTTTTAGTCTATGCAGATAGATCTGTAGCAGCCGGGCACTGCGATTTTCTCCCTTTATTCTTTGCAACACTCCTCAAACTCTCAGTTCAGTTTACTATAGAGTTTTTTTTTGTTGCTGCAAATATATTGGACTGAGGTCTGGGCTCTGACTTGGCAACTTCAGGACATTAGTATTGTTGTTCTGAAGCCATTCCTGTGTGGCTGTATCTTTATGTTTGGGGTCATTATTTTGCAGGAAAATAAATCTTCCAAATCGCACTTCTCCTGCAGGTTTTCCTCCAGGATTTCTGTGCATTTTGCTGCATTCAAGTTCCCCGTTCCTTCACAAACATCCTCACAGCATGACACCACATGGCATCACCTTGTGCCGTGTCTTTTTTCCCTTCCTTGTCACTGTTCCAGTTTTTTGATGAATCACCAGAGTGAAAGTTTTTGCATACACAGTGTCTTTTACCTCAGTCATAGAAGCCTGTAGCTCCCTCAGAGTCCACCGGCCTGCTCAAGTCAAGATTTACAGCAGTGATTTTTTTTTTTTGATTGACCTCGCTGTGCTTTGCTGCGTTTCAGTTCTCTTGCTGTAGATTAGTTTTCTTTGTATTCATCATTTCGTTTTTGCCAGGATATTGACTGAACAGCCTTCAGATTCAGGTCTTTTTGCTACTGAACTAGAGAAACTTGTTGATTACACACAAGTGTTCTCAATCCAACTAATTACAGGACTTCTAGAAACAACTGGCTGCAGCAGTGATGAGTGTGTTACAGTGCAGGCAGTGAAAACCCAGACAACAGGCCTTTTTCTCACAGAGGATATTTGACATGTCACAGCAGAAAAAGCACAGGTATAAATGATTATACACATAATGGCTGAATTCAGTTTACCTGCATCAGTTTCAGGGTCTTGGGCTGTGGTTTAAAAGAAAAAACATTCTTTTCCTAAGACACTGATGGAAAATAATTAAAAAAAAAAAATTATAATTCTATAATACCAAGACAAAGTCACTCTGCAATATTTTCTGAGGTAGTAGTTATTGTTCTGTGAATGTCTCATACTGTTGCGCCCCTAATTGAGACGCATACTCAGAATGTGCTGTATGCATTCGCTGAGTTCTTCTAAAACCTCAGTAATACCGTTATAACCCAATTGTTAAACTGAAAATAATAAACTTGGAAAAACGCTTAATTTGGAATATCCAAAATTAACTGATAAACTTCAGAAAAGTGTCATATTTGGAATAATAGCCGAATATTGTGTATGTAAACATAGTCAGTGACTTAATTCATTGTTGTTGTTTTTTTTTTTACATCTTTTGTCTTTTTCATTTAGTGCCAATACAATTCCCGCTTACATTCAGCATGATTCAATAGTGTAAATGAAGACAAAGTCCAGAAAAGTCAGAAAAGGGAGAGATGAATACTTTTCATGAGCAATGCATGCAGAAAAACTTTGCTTTGAATCAATGTATATTTATTTATTTTCACAGTGTGGATGTCCACACTCTAGCTCTCTATGCTTTGGTTTGCAGCATTGATCTGCGATTAGGAGTGCTTGTTAAGTTAGAGGCCATTAACGTTCAGTCATTTTTCTCATGTGGCACCTCCTACATTCCTTTGGGTTTTTACCTACAATCAATGGAAACCATAAATTCCAACAGTTTGATGCTCAAGTAGTGGGTCGAACGCGCATTAGCACCGAGAAAAAAGACTTTAATGAACACCATCGTGTTTTTTGTTATTGTAAGAAGAGTACTGCACTGAAGCAAAGAGTAATGGTCCTTAGAGAGTCAGGGAGTCGAGCCCTGGGTGAGAGTGGAGGAAAGAGGGAAACCATGAGAGAAAATAACATTGGTATGATAGTAAAACTCGCATTTTTATCGAATATTACTTACTCCATTTCTTTCTGTGTTTGGAGAGCAATTTATCATCTAGACAGATAGTTCATGGTAAAATGAAGGCCCTATGGAGCAAATTTTGTACCTTGTATTCAGTAGTGGTAACATGTACACAACAATGATTGGCCCTTGCCAGGATTAATGGGATTTTACTTTATACACATGAGGACGGAGGGAGCTCGAGTGATTGGTACAGGGAGCATGACAGGAAATAAAAATAGATTCCAGATGAGCATTACTACCTTTCTGATTCATCCCAACCCCTCAGAAGACTGGCTCTGTGGGGATTTATACACAAAAATCGAATCATTTATTTGGTTTATTGATGAATTAACAGCATTTAATTCTGCATTCTGAATAGCTGGTGAATGCCAAACATACTAATGAGACATTTTATTGTCTGACAAAATACCACCCATGAGCTACAGCATTACAAGTGGTCTCTTATGACTGTTTCCCACATAAAACTCCAAGGGAAAAGATGTCATTCAGTGTTCCTAATTGGGACGAGAGAGCTTCATAAGCCACAACTTTCTTGAGATGTTAAAAAAAAAACAACAAAAAAAATAAAACACCTTCAAACAACAGATGCTACAGTTTGAGCATTTCTCCTCAGGCGGACACCCACTCACAGAGTGTCAGCAGAATAAGAGAGCAGAGGAATATGAGCCACCCGGGGCAAACACTTCAAAAAGGTCCCACAAGCTGGTTTTATGGTACACACAGCGGGGCCTGTAAATACATTTACAAAATGTGCAAATGAGGATTTGGAAATTGAAGGTTCAACAGCAGTATTTTACAGCAGCTTTGAGCCACTGGAGCACAGATAACAGCTGGAAACTGGTTAAAAAAATTAAATATGTGTATTTAGTTTTCTTAACGGAATACTTTATCCCCCAAATGACCATTTGCATATAAATTATTTACCTTGTGTTACACCAAATTCCTGAAGACAACCGTTTCTCTTGGATGCCTCCACGTTGAATGAAGAATCCAAAAACAGAGAATATTCTTGATCAATTTAAGTCACACAACTCGTGCAGTGTAATCCAAGCTTTATTTACCGAGTCGTATGCTCAGTAGTTCCCAAACAGGCAGCCCTGTTTGCTGGGGAGCCGAACTTTAAGTGAATTTTATGTTTTTAATCTCTTCGAAGCCAGACTCCACTGAGAAAAAAACATTCATTTTAACTCACTGAACATGGGAGCTGCTGGTCTACTGCTGCCTCCATCTGTCCGTTGTCTGTATCATTGTGTGACTTCGATAAATCTGATTTAACTCTTAATAACATCAAAGTCACACAAAAACATGAACTAACTGATCAAGGTTGCAGATGATCAGCAGAAGACTAGATTATTCTGCACAAGTTGTGTGAGAGTTTGCAAACAAATGTTTTGATATAGTTTTGCTGTTGCTAAACACAGAACCCCTTTTACTTCAATTCATCAAGAATTTTCTCAGTTTTTAAGTTCTTTGTTCACTGTGCATGAAAAAAAAGGTTCAGCTTAACACGGGGTGAGTAACGTCATTTTGTGGGTTAAGTATTCCTTAAATAAGGGAAGAAAAGCAACCAATAAAGCTGCATGGTTAAAATCACAGATTTTTCTTTTAATCATTAAAACTTGTTACTGCTTTACCACATGAGATGTAGACGTGTATGTTCTGTGTTTAGACGTCTCCTGTTGTATCTGATTGCAGACGTAGCTGCTGTATAAAGTAATAGCTGTAAGGAAGTGTCTATCTATGTATGTCTGTCTGTCTGTCTATCTATCTAATAATCAGTAGATACATTATCTATCTATCTAACTAATAAGTAATAGCTACAGTATCTATCTATACATCTAATTATTAATAGTAACAGTTACTAGTTACTTCTCTCAAAAGTAATTCAATTCCTTTCCTCTTACTGCATTTAAAATTAATAAGTTAGTCATCAAAAGTCCAGCGAAAACACTGCTTTTCTCTGCTATGATCAAGACATATGTAACAAGCACATTTAAATTTCAAAAGTTACTTAATTCGAAAAAGTAAGTAGTTACATGTCAGCCCCTTGCAAATTAATATATTAATAGATAGACATCTATCTATCTATCTATCTATCTATCTATCTATCTATCGACCTACCTACAGAAAGGCATTTCTGTAGGTAGACTTTCTTTCCAAAAAGCCTCAAACTGATTGCCGTCACTTAACTTTAGTATAAGTTATTCTACCGACACCCAAAGTGAAGCACATATTACTAAACTAATTAAAGTTTAATTCAATTTAAAGCTGCTGCACAACAGATAATTATACACTGACTTAATGGTTCAAACTCCTATCATTAATTTGGAGTCAAAATACATTAAAGCCATCAAGCATGGTAAGCCGAGAACAAACTTGTCAGCCCGCGTGTTTTGCATGGGAGTCCCACGACACCCAATCTGTAATTTTCAAACGCAAAAATTAAACAAAACCATAAAGAATGATCCACATGACGTGTTATTGCGCTGCAGCAGTGTGAAGAAACCACAACTTTTAATGGAGAGATTTAAGTGCGACCTTCAGCAGTTTGTATAAAAGCTGCACGAAGCGGAACAAAGTTGGCACCTGCAGTTTGTCGGCTGCTATAATATATATTTCAAATATGGGCCACATTCCAGATCCGCACTTTCGGCTTTGAAAGAGAGAAATGATCGCTTGCTGAGCGGACACATTATGTAAATGAGATTGCATTAGCCTATATAGAAGTCATTCCGTGGCGTAACACACCGCGTATAAAACGCCTGTGTGTTGATAATGATGCTTGCTGTTGTGATGGCTGTCAATCAAGCAGATGGAAAGCTTCGTTACCGAGTGTGTGAAGGGAGGAAACGTGTACAGATTGCCGGTTTGTTTTGGATTTCAGAAATATGGAAACACCTCACATCTATTTTAAGCCTCTCTCGCTGTAGACGAAAATAATGAGGCAGACATTTTCTTTTTTAAAAATACATACATTTGAAAGTTTATTCAGAAGTCATGTCAGTAGTGAATTGGGAACAGTCAATATTATTGGAAACCAAGGTTACAGCAATCTAGGACAGGGTCTGAACAAGATATGACAATGCGGTAGGAGTTAGTTGTATGTGCACTCCAAAAATTTTTACCAATAAAATCCGTGATAGGTTCTCACAACTCTGTAAAGTCCCTGTCAATTCAAAACCTACAAGCCCTTTTTTTGTTTCATATAAATGCCACTTAATCTAATGATACGTTAATACAAAAAGAGTCAAATCACATACAAAAAAAAAACCCTGAAATAAAATAAAATCATATATACAAACCTCTGTACATAGTGGGAATATGAATAAAAAGAGATTATTCTTTAATGTGCTCTCGTATATTTGAGAGTGGGTCAGTATTGGAAAGCCGTTGGTCCTGATAAAGTCTTGAAGTGGCGTCGGGCGTCTTTAAATTCAGTGACTACTCATCTGTGCAACATGCTCCCTGTTGCTGACTGCATCATCGTCAAACTGTAGGCAAAACAAGATAAGAAATAGATTTAAAAATAAAAAAAGATGCTAAGAAGGGGCGCGCTGCAGTGAGGTATTCATCTTGTCAAGCTGGGACAGGGAGCGAGGAATGTGTGGGTAAAAACAGCCGCTTTTTTTGGTGGGAGCGGTTACTGTTGATGTTGTTTTTGTTGTGTTGTCAGTGTGTAGTTTGGTCCTACTGTGAGCGTCTTTGTTCACTGTACAATTCCTGAATCGATGGAGGCCTGTTTCCTGGTGGTCTTGGGGGGAGGTGGAGGAGGGGTCTTGCTGGGCAGAGGAGGTGGAATGTGCTGCGAACAAACAAAACAGTCACCTTGAAATTTTCTCAGATATCGCGGCTTTCCACCAAAATCCAACACTCAAAATACAAAATCTGCTATCGCTCCCTCTCTGACTGACAGGTGTTTTAACGTCAGGATCAGTTTACACAACATTTATGTCTCCTAAGACCGTCACTATGTCAGATCAGCTGATTGTGGCGCCTTAAATTGTCAGACGACACTCAAACATATCTTGCAGTTCGTGTAACAGGAAGGGCAAGAGACAGACTTTCTAAAACAGGGGTGCCAAACATATAGCTCGTGGGTCAGAACTGGCCCTCCAGAGTTTTAAATCTGGCCTGCTGGAAAACTTAAAAAGCCCAGTTCATATCAAAATTAATCAAATTAAAACTTCCAACCAATTTAATCTGACGTTCTACATGAAAATGAGAGCGTGGATTAATGAACAGTGTAGTTAATCACACATTCACTCTTTTCGGCGCTCGCCTGCTCAGACTCCCCAGCTGGAGTACCCAGAGTGACACTCCAAGAGCGCGGCTGTTGTAACGAACCAAAAAGTACATTAAAACTAAGGGTCGACAGACTATCGGCCTGCCCAATTATCAGGGCTGATATTTAGCATTTTGCTGATTATCTGTATCTGCGTTTTATTTTAATGATTACTGTTAAAATCAATTCATTAAAAAGTGCAAAGAAAGTAGCAGCATAGGAGGAACTTTCATTTTGTAAAACCTCAGAGAGCTATTTTTATTTATTTTGTTTTAATTTAAATTTTCACTTGATTTTATAAAAACGTTGGTGGGAACTTGCTGAATTTGGTGTTTAAAGTCTCAGTTTTGATGAAACATTTGCCAAAGGCATTTAAACAAAGTTTTGTGATGAAGTTTGTTACATTCCACATTCGAAATATTGTATTTTTCATGTTTTGCTAACAAACGGATGTTTTCAGAATGCACCTTTTTTCACTACAAGAAAAAATTGGAGGTTATTATGCAATGCGGTTTGGCTTTACTGGTCTTGCCAATTTGAGATCAAATTGGGCAGTATGTGGCTGTGAAATAAAATGTGTTTGACACCACTGCTCCTCAGCAAAATATGCTGCCTTCCATTACGACACACAGATTGTTGTATGGAAGCTATTTCCCTTCCAGACACGTTTGGGCTGATATCATGTAGTCTGATCCTGACGCAACATTAGACGCCTTAATCTAAGCTGTTTTCTCATGTTAATCATGTTTTTAATTTAGAACATTTAAAAAAACAACACAAAAACAGGTGGATGTTAGTTGAGAAACATAAAATTGTTATTTATCAATTAGTCAAACTAGTGAGTCAAACTAAATGAATAAAATCCATATTTATGTTGTCAAAAAGTTACATTTAAGGCTATTCTGTCCACAAAATGCCCTTCCTAAGACACCTCAGTGCACTTCAGACAACAGTGAAGAAGTAGTAGTCAATGACCTCACCTCTGCCTCCATCACGGGCGGTAAATGAAGAGCGGCTGTCACTCAGCCTCTGAACATCTGCTCTCACTACACTACTGTCCGCCTGCTGCCACACTGTCTGCAGAGACTCCGTCTTACTACCTGTCCACGGGCCGTGACAGTGGATAAATAAGATTAGTTAACGGAGTGGCGAGGCGAGAGGATGGCTAGCGTCGACACCGGTGAGTGTGGAGAGACGAGCCACTGATTAACAGCGGGAGGGCTCCTGATGGATGTGAGAGGTAAAGTAATCATCCAATCAATCACGTCTGAGCACCGGGCCGGCTGGGGGGGGGGCAAGTATAAATAACAGTGGGGTGGACAGGCGTGCGTAGGCCCTTGCTGCTAACTGACTGATGCCTACACTCTTCTGTGACACACATTACAAAAAATGAAGCACAAATGTTAGTGTGAAACATGCACGGACACACGCAGACATGAACGCACATAAGCACAGGACGTACAGGGGTAGGGGATAGTGGAGGAGGTTGACCTGAATGTCAAGTGTGTGTAGCGGCCTCTTGTTTCATTAGAAGTGCCACGCATCATTAAGGAGCTCCTCTCAGCCCTAATTAAAACACCTACCCTTTGATGTGGCGGGGGTGGAGGAGGCGTCGAGGGACTCGTCAAGTCTTGATTATCTAGCAGGTTGCCGTAATCAGCGTTGCTGCCTTTCACTGGCAGCGGAGGAGGAGTTTCACCTTTGTCAGAACAGCCCATCCCGTTCAGCTCCAGACCTGATGGGCAAGAGGGCGCTCATCAGCTCACATTCATCATCAAACATGATCATAAGCAGTACGCCTGGGATCCGAAATAGATCACATGCCCCATTTCTGGTGATGATCATTTAGACTAATTGTGTGTTTTAAAGAAACCAGAAAAAATCAGAGAAAATGATAATTACAAAAGCAAAATTCCTGCACAAGAGGAACTTCAATGATTTTAGACATTAAGATCAGTTCAGTGGTCATGTCAGGTTTTACTCAACTACATAATATGTTCAGAGACTTGAGACTGTTTTAGTCAAAACATTATTTCCAAGGTCAAGTCTGAACTTCAGTGCTGACCACAGCAGGGTTATTTTGGCTTTGAGACTTTCTTGGTTAAGCTTTTTGAAACCTGAGCGATATTACTTTTCTAGTGCTGCTTTTAGATGCCTTTCAAAAGTATTTCAACCTTTGAACCTTTAACAAATTGGTTTGATTTCAGTTAAAAAAAAACATGGTTAAAAAAAAGCCAATGAGCAACTTGGTAAAAAATGTTCCATCAAATGCAAGACATTAGTAGATTTAAAAATTAAAAATTAATTTAAAAATATTTAAAAGGAAATATGTATAGTGACATTTTTTAAAAATGTATTATTATTTAAAATATTTTACAGAATTATTAGAATTTTTAAAGCACCTTTTCCAAGTCTTATTTGCCTTGTTTGCGTGTTTTTAACTTTATTTTTTAATTTTGTTCTTTGTTTTATTTTAACTAATTTTCAGGTAAGATTTTTTTAATAATCTGCTAAATGTTTTGGGTCACTTCTTCTCTTGCTCATTGCCTTCTTCCCATGTTTTGGAAAGAAATCAAGCCAATTTGCTAAGGTTTCAGGGGGTTCACACTTTATTTTAACCCCCAAATTAAGCATTTATGAGCACAATATAAACATTGTTTATAATATTAAAGAGGGGTAAAAGTTAGCTTTTGTATAAAAATGCTATTAGTGGCTATGCTAGTAGAGTTGCAATTTGGGAGGTGTTACTGTGTTTAGAGTCGTGTGTGAATTGTATGTGACGTCACTGAGGAGCCATTTTAAAGGTATAACTACAGTGAGCAGTACAGAAAACACAAGTAAATAATTTACCCAAATCAGTTAAATCATCAAAGCGGAGAAGCAGAAGCAAACTGTAAGAATACCACTCAGAGACAAACTGAGCCAGAAAGCCAGAGAGCATATTTTGGCTGCATTATTGTTTAAACAACATTGATCCATATGTAAAAGTCGGAGTGCTGACCCCGCAATGCTGCCTCCAACCTCCTACTTGTATTTTACCGACTATCTTCTTCACGGTACAGTAAGTGTGCATACCTGTGAACAGTTCAGAAACTATTTCAATCTCTTGAAGTCCAAAGGCATTTCACCGTTGGCCGGCTGCAGAGTTTGTTTACATTATAACCTCGGCTGAGAACGTTTTACTGACTGACCAGATCTCTTTCATATCATATCAATTTTATGGCTAAAGGTTTTGATATTACTACTACTTTATATTACTGAAGTCTTCTGCTAAATTCTGCGTCATGTTTCATTCTTGTAAGAGCCACTTGAGCACATGTTTTATACTTGGTAATTATGTTTGTTTTGGTATATAGCATATAATATGGGTTCTGATTTTATTTAAGTTTACATAACAGTTTCTGTGTGTTTTGAGTGTATAGTGGTAGTCATGTTTATATTTGCATTACTTGTTACAGTGTTTCTGCCAGAATGCAGGTTACGCTATGTACTAAAGCTATGGCGCCGTAGGGCAGTTTAGTGTCTGTGTAGCTGTGTGATGCTGTATTTTTGTGCATTTTTGTGCATTCCGAAATAAACCTTCTTAAAGATTTTCCTGCCTCACGTGAGTATTTGGATTTTACACAATGGAGCTGGAGCACGAGTCAAAACCGAGACTCCTTGCAAACTAAGCGGCCTAAGAACTATGGTATGTTGGAACGGCTACTATAACTCTGTTGAGCTCCCATTTCAACAGTGATGAAAAAGGTGTTAAGACAAAAAAAACAAAAACAAAGTATCAAATTATGTTAAATGTTCACAAAAGCCATTATTGTCTGAGTCTTAAGACATCATAAAGCATCTTCTAGCAGGAGTAGATGTTTACAGTAAGCAATCGCCTCCATCAGATTTAACAACATGTTAATGGAGAAAGGCAGGCTAACTGCTAATATAATTTGTTAAAAAGGAAAACAACCAATGCTTTAACACTGATTTAAAAAAACACCACATATTTAAAAGGGAGTAGGAAGAGGCAAAATCATCTAATCCTGTCCCCCTTTTTTCGTGTAATTACTTAAGATTCCTTTAGTTAATTACTGCTATGTGATTTAACATGAAAGCGAACGCAAAGAAATGCAAAATACCTTTAAAATGGCGATTAGACCCACAATACACTTTGGTTATGGCAACATTTTGTCATCTTTCAAAGACCAATCAACTAAAAGTCATGAAATCTCAACCTCTGCTACACTTCCATTGACCATTTCTTTTTGTTTAATATGCCTCTCTTGCATGTTCCCCCTCGTTTACAGGAGTCCAGTACTAAACTGATGGAGTGCTTCTTTTCAGTTGCAACAAACTACAGATTTTTATACAAGAATGGGATGAAACTGATCCAGTCAAGTAACAAATTACATCTGAGCATCTCTCATCAGGTGAAAATGTTTCATTTAAGCCTCTAAGAGAGGAGGCAATGCATATGAATTTAAAGCAGTGTGTCTCAATGCAAATGATTTCAATTCTGAAGCAGCAGTGAACACCCTTGATAATTGCGTTAACACACTGAGCCCATTATGAGAGATTCTGGTGTTAGCAGCCAGCCCTGTGACAGAGAGACAAATTTAGAGGTAAATGTGTGGTGCTGACAGTTCGGATTTGCATGGCCATTTACAGAAGCGTTGATAACATCACTCACTGGGCTAGATCAAACTGAGCATCATTGTGTATACCACAGCATGGGGTAAGAGTGATGCAAGAAGTCAGAGGGAGGCAAAGAGGGCCTGCAGGGATTGTAGCTACAGTCCAAAGATGATACAACCTCTTTATCTTGTGTGTGTCTGAATGGGAGTGAGAGTAAAGTAAGATTGCTCATACTGGACACAGTGTGAAGGCTGAAGGAGAGTTTGTTCCTGGGTGTGATGGGCGGGGGGCCCGGCGAGGAGGAGGAGTTGGAGGAAGAAGAAGGGGGTCCAGGGGACACGGAGAGGCGGCGGTCACCCCCAATCTGGCTGAGAACTTGGCTTCTTGGTCTCTGAGGCCGCAGTGGGCTGATCTGAGTGATCATGCACAAACAAAGAAGAATCAGACACTATCAGAGATGGAGTCGTTACTGAGTGCTCAAAGTAAAACCTTAATTACACAACAAGTCAATAAAACAGAAGTGAGAACAGAATTTATTATCTGGCAAAGAAGTTGAGTCTATGGTGAGATATAACAGGAGATCAATAAAAGATCATTTAAAGGAGAAAACTTGTTTCACATCTCCTCAGGGACTGCTGTGTGTGGATCCACACGCACATGAGTCGACTATTTGTATTCCTAAAGGAGAAACCATTTGGATAAATGTGCTCACTGGGTTGCAATATCTTATTTGTGGTTACAAATCACTGTTTGCATGCAAGACCGTGTTCTCCCAGTTTTATTATGGCAGGAATTTGAATATGAAAAGATATGTCCTCAGGGCTATTCCACACTGTAGGCTACATTAACAAACATCTTTGTAATTGGCTAAACTCAAACAGTCCGCCATGAGGGAGACACTGAAAATAACAACACACTTCATTCAGGGATGTAATGCTTTTTTTACAGAGCACTAAAACACAACTGACGTTTGTATTGAGGGTGAAAAAGCAATTTTCCTGATTTATGCGTTCCAGATTAAACTGCAACTGCCTATTTACTACCAGAGACCTCTAGGTGCTCTACCCTTGACCCCCGAGGCAACAGGCTCCTATCACAAGCCAGACGGCTCCACCACTGCTGGGGGCCTCTTTTGGATTCCCATTCCCACCCTTATCTTAATGCCATTAGCCAGTGAGCATTCCCACTGGGCATGCAGAACACAGCGATACTTCTCTGCTGTAATTGACACGGCGGTGGTGAAGACGGACACGAAAACAGCGGAGAGGGGGGAGATGAAGATATGCAGAGTGCAAAGAGAACAGGGGGAGCAGCTGGGAGGCATAAATGTGAGACATGTGATGTAGAGAGGAGAAGGTAGGAGAAAATAAAGAGCAAGTGAAAAGGGTAAAGACCCTGCTACAGATACAATGTTAACTGCACCCCATTATACTACAGAGGTCTTCCACTGCTCTGTGGCACATTACAGGGATAGTTCGGATTTTTTGAAGTGTGGCTGTTTGAAGTACTTATCCATAATCAGTATATTACATACAGTAGATGACAGTTGCACGCTCCCAGTTTGGAGGCAATGTCGACACAGACGCTAAATCACGTACTGATGTGGACGATGGCAGAAGATCAACATTTTAGCCACATTATTATCAATTTAAGTGTACGCCATATTGAGAGTATTTTCACCGTTTGACTTTGTCGTCAGAAAGCCTTTTCCGACTTGGAATTCAAGGCGTTTCATCCAATTATGCTCTCTTCAAAGCCGCCAGATTTCTTTGATAAAAAACTTTATTTTTTTCTTTGCAGAACACAGGAGTCGCTGCCTCGATCAGTCAGTTTGTTTGTGTTATTGCGTAACTTTGGTGTTTTAAAGGGTTAGTTTGGATTCATCAAAGTCACACAATAACACATAAAAAATTAACCGATCCAGGCAGTGGTAAACAAGCAACTCCTGTGTTCTGCAAGGTAAAAATCATGTTTTTGTCAATAGAGTCTGGTGGCTTTGAAGAGAGCGATAAAATAAAAAATAAAAGATTTAGCTCCCTGCTGGAGTGGGCTGTCTGATGGAAAAGCAAAACGGTGAATATTCTCAATATCGCGTAGACTTTAGCACTTTTGCTCCTGCAGTTGTCCACAGCAGTACACTGCTTTTCTTCCATGGTGGTACTCCTGTCTGCCTTTCCATACTGATGACCGCGTGATGACCACTTCAACTGTACATAATACACTGACTATGGATAAGTACTTCAAACAAGCAAACATCAAAATATCCAACCTATGACACTGTATGATATCCTGTGTGCAAGTGGAAAATTTGCTGTTGCACTTTAAGAAGGAGTCGGAGGGTCACTAAAAATCAATATGACTGATCTTCCAAGGACCATGAACATAGACAGCAATTTTTTATGATGATTTACAAGTTAATTATCTTTTGCACAAACTTCTCACAAGAGTGAAAGCTCCTGGAGAGTCCAATATGAAAATGATTCAGCCTTTGGAAGCATAATTGTGCTCGAGTATCATGGTAACAAGCCCATTAGATTTAGTTAATTGTTGTGTTCAAGAATGATGGTGGCACTCAAAAAGAGGTCAGGAGTCACCTTTTGTAATGCTTAGGAACTATGAACATACAGAAATCAACAAGAAACAGTGGAAAAAGGCTTCTCAAACGAAGAAGAAAGAGCATCACGATGCTGGCAGTCTTAACGTTTTTGTGTTCTTCCTGCCAATACGTGACTGTAGTTGTTTGCATATTAAATATTCTAACTTTTATGCATTGAACATCGCCCCTGCTTTCTTCTTTGTGAACCATGAACACCCACGGCAAATTGCCATTGCACTTGCGTAGGATAGATTACAAAAGAGAAAAGAAGAGAGGAGCAGGAGAATACAGAATGGTTCAGGGAAACAATGGAAAATAAGTCAAAGTAAAAACAACAAAAGGAAAGGAAGAGCAAGAAAGAAAATTTTCTTATACAGGTCACTTTTTCAGTACCGTCTCTGACAGTATGACAGCTTCTGCGGGCTGTAGTGGGATCTCCGTAGTCTTCATCTCTTTGTCAAACATCTCCTGGTGCTTACTGTTCCTCTTCTCCTTCTTTTTCTCCTTGCGCTCCCTCTCAGGCTCATCACGGTCCAGCTTGTCCTGAGACTTGGTGTGCAGCTTCTTTGGCAGGAGAGGCTCCAGGGCAAAACTAAAATAAAGATAATGCAATGATGGTCCAGTCAAACAGTCAAGCAGTAATAACTTGTTAAAAGCATAAATGCTAGTTTCATTCACATTTTCTAGACAAAGTTTTTAAGGATTGAGGTTGGACAGGTACACAGTCTTCATGAACTCTGAGTTAATTAAATAAAAATCTCATAAGAACATCCTCAGAAATCCTCTTAGGTTTGAAATGAAAATGGAATCTCTGTACAAATGTTAAATATGAAGCCTGAGTCTGACTTATCGAGATAATGGTGAGGGGGATTAGAACAAGACAGTAATCCAAAAACAAATTTTAAACTGCTCTTATAGGATGACCAAAACCCAAAGAGGTATTTCGTGCCCTGAAGAACTCTAAACTAGGTGTTACCCATCTGAGCCGGGCCTGGAAGGGGAGTTGTCTGAGGAGATGGAGGTGACCGAAGCCACCGACAGCGGCCTCTGGGAGGAGGGCATGGTGAAGGAGCGCACCATGGAGTGAGGACGAGGCCCCCGCCGTTCGTCCACTGCCGGCTGAAACCACAGAGGAAGAGAAAAACAGAAGAAATTAATCTTAAAAGTCACAAACTCTGCTCTGTGCATTTTTTTTAAATTTTGTTTTTACTGGCAGCCAGGAGATTTACAAAAAACACAGTTACAAAAACTTAATAAATGAATAAATAAGCCAAGAAACTAGTTAGCAGGCAAACAAATAAAAGCACACAGGGATAGATAAATAAAGAAATAAATAGTTGTAATAATAATAAGGAAAAAATGGGGAGATAAAACATCTTGGTTCAAGGCCATTTCTGTTAGATTCCTAATCAAAACAGCCATCTCTATTATGTGAAGGATTACTTTAAATCTAAGTCCCACTTTGATCAATTAGGTCCCAAGTAAAGACAAAATAAATTTATTTATAATATAATATAATACAGGAAAAGTCAGAAAAATACACTTTCACTTGTGACTTATTTTGTTTACAAACACAGAAAGATATATTAAAACTTCCTAATTAAAATTATTGAGTGCCTTTCCTGTTCTGTGCATTTTTATTTTTGTTTATGGTATATCTGGAGGAACAGAGAATCTGTAAGGGGGAAGATCATTCTTAGTATTATCTTAATCCTATGTACCACACAGAGCTCCAAACGCAGCAACATGATCGAACATAAAGTTAGGGGAAACAAACCCCGGTGGTACCATTTATTTCTGTAAAAGAACCTGCAGGAAGAAAATCCTGGTAAGAGTAGCTCTAACAATAAACCCTTCTGCATTTAAAGAGTCTTTCCGTGCGAAGAAAAGGGGCCATCACATATCTGATAGGATAACCTTATTATCACACCCTGGAAAGCGATGGCTTTTCTCTCGTTTGAAAGGTCACCACCCTCTTCCTTTAAATTGAGCGAGGGCGCTGTTACCTCAGGCAAGATTGAGGGAAAGCTTGGCCAAGCAACAATTAAATCTGTAAAGGAGGGAGAGATGGGGGGCAGTCCCCAGCAGCATCCAACTGCAAACAAGCTGACTGTAGCTGAAAGTAAAGGGCAAGTATGACATACATGTTCTAAGTGCATTTAGAGGACATACTGCAAAGGAACTCAGAGTCAGAAATTAGGAGCTAAATAATGTATGTGCTAATTATGATTGTGGTCTTGATATCACATTTTAAAATTGGCATTTAATGCTGTTAATTGTTATTCTAATTATGTTCAATATTTTTCCTGAATGGACAGTTCAGCGATGTTCATCTGTTTTTCCTCTTACCTGTAGTGCTATTTATCAGTCTAGATTGTTTCGGTGTGAGTTACCGAGTGTCGGAGATATCAGACGTAGAGATGTCTCTTATGTCCGACTCTTGAAAATACTGAACTTGATTGCACTCAGCTTGTGGGGCTCAAAGTGCAAAAATAAATAAATAAATACATTTGAAAAACTCAACAGCAATGTCTCTGAAATATAAAAATAAATATGTAGAACAAATGGTAAAACCAAACAAAGGAACAGGATGGTGGGAATCCTATATCATGGATTTCTGGGAGGTATAACAATAATGTATTGGTATGAAATCTTTGGCCAAACACACCGGGCTGCAGATTCCATCAGTGCCTGCTAAAAATGACCACACTGAGCTACAAAGCACTTTTCATGTACCAGAAAGGTCACAGACAAGCAAAAGCTCTTACCAGGGTCTTTACCCCGTACTGTTTCTCCACCTTCTCTCGCAGCTGCTTGAAGCAGGCCTCCAGGCGGTCGTGGAAAGGCCTCAGCGCCTCTGTGACCTTCTCTCCATGGATGCGGACACCTTCGGCGAGGTGCGGGATCTGGCGGGGCAAAACAGGCAGTGTGAGAAAACTCCATCCAACATACCCTGGAGAGATGAGAGGTTAGCGGCATGCCGGTTCTCCATTCATCAGAGGAATGCGCTCCTGTCTCGCCACATACATCCAATTTAACTTACATGACCTGTGGGCCATTGCTGTGCACACTCAGCACAAGCAGTGAATGTACATCAGTGCATAAATAGGAAACATAACTGCAACCGTATCCAGGTGGACTATAGAAAAAAGCGTTGCCATGACACTCCCTCCCACTGCCACCCACCTACAACATCAACACATTATGACACTCATATTAAACAAGAGCAGAATACATGAAAAGGCATGTACAGCATGTGATGGATGTTTTTCCCTCAACCTGTGACGTAAATAAAGACGCAATGCACCCTTTTTCCAGCACACTTCTGTGTCGCACACTGTAGGCAGGTGGTGAATAGCAAAACAAAAAACAGCAGCATCTCAGGTAGGAGGAGAGAGAGACGAGGAGACGGAGAGAGCCAGGGAGAGTCTGAAACTGCTGAAAACTAGTAATTAGGAAACCCCAGCGCCACAGTCAGTGTCAGCAAGCTCTGCTGACTAAATCTGGCAAGAGGAGGAAGCGTCATCCCTTGGGAAGCGAGTGTTTGAGTGATTTTTTTGTCTTCTCCTCTGGTTGAAGTCACAGGTCAATTTTTTTTCAGAACCTGGTGTTGTAGTGCTACATGTCATCTTTGGTAAAGTAGTGGAGGATTGCACAATAACTAGTCAGAAACCAGCAAAGCTGTTACACTCAGCTGTGGTAATAACAGACCTTTTCTTTCCCATGGCAACTGTAAAAATATTCCCCATCTGTCTCACTGCTATAAGTGAGAAATACTGTTTAAGGTGAAAGGAAAGCAGCTTATGCTTTTATGCTTATGAATAAGTAAAAACAACAACAAACAAAAAACAAACCACATTAGAGGGAATTTAATTCAAACGTTTATATTAATCGGCCTCAGAGTGGTGCATTTGAACACTTCAAAAACAACACTAAACTGCAGAGTGCATCTTCTGCCTCATCTTAAGTACAGTAGCTTTTACTCCTAACAAATTCACCTAAGCCTTGAGAAAATGGAACAAAGCATCTGCCATAGGTGGGCCAGTAAAGAGAGGAAGTGTGTGTCTGCTAACCTCAGATTCTCTAGAGACAGCTCGCCTTTCTTCCTCGCCTCCGAGGACAAACTGCCCCTCCGCAGCAGGCTACAGCGCGAACCGACTTCACTCAGCTGGCACACAACACCAGCTCCGTTTTGTGATGCAACCTTTTGTAACAATCTCAAACGGTGCATGTTTTATTTACACACGTTTCAACACATGGTGGGCTTATTAACGGAGAAAAAATGAATACTGAGATGCAGAAAAAGCTGATTGAAAAACCAGTTCTCAGTCATGTAACAAACCGCACAGACACATGAAACAGCACTCTATGACAGGAAGCACATAGTGAGCGTCTGCTGAGCATGTATCATGGTGTGGAAAATCCAGGATATTTCACTCACTGACTGTTAGTTACTGTGCTCCACAAAACCACAGCTCTGGCACAGAAAGATAAATGAGAAAAGGCTACAGACACCCTATGAGGATTTCCCCTGATATTGAGCACCTTCATCATCACCGCTGGGACCTCTTGGAGGAGAGAGGAGAGCAGAGGAGGCTGAGAGAGGAGAGGAGAGAGGCAGAGTGGAAAAGGGCTAGGAGTGAGAGAAAGAGGGGAGGGAGAGGAGAAGAGGCTGAAGGGCGAAGTGTTGTGAGACGAAAAGAAGGCGGAAATGGGGAGAAGCAGCGGCGAGAGTGAAAGCTAAGGCAAGATTCACGTCTCTCAGGATACCCACATCTTTTTATAGACCTTAGGATGATTGAGTGTGACTGAGTGGTGGCATGGCAACAGAAATCTGCTTGGTGGCTGCACACAGATGAGCCCATTGTGGAAAAGACTCAGGCTCAAGATTGCTAACACACACACACACACACACACACACACACACACACACACACACACTGTACATGTTGAGTAGTTTAATTACATAAACCAACTTTTTAAAACAGCTTTTATTCTGCTCCAGCAGTCTAACTATGAGAGACTATGAAAGTTTGTGATATCAGTGTGAGATATTACCTCATATGAGGCTGATGTTAAAACCAGATAATTAGGCACTGGAGACCTGAAGCTAGGGAAGGGTATTGTTAAAATTTTAATGGTACGACTATTGTTACAGATATTGCCTATCAAACTTGTACTTTAAATGTATTTCTTATTGTTCTTTTAGGGCTGTCAAACAATTGATTTTTTCAATCGAGATTTATGGCAGAATTTGAATAGTTAATCGCCATTAATCGCTTTTTGAATCATATGTTTTCAGTTCCATTTATTTTGCATATCAAAACAGTTACGAGGTCCATATTGACAAGGTAAAACAATACTTACCCGATTGTGTTGATTGAGAATCAAATGACAACATAAAGTGGGCATTTCTGTAAAGGGGAGACTAATGCGTACCCACAGAACCAATTTTTGTTCAGATATCTGGAAGTCAGAGGTCAAGAGACCCTGTGAATTGACCATGCTGGTCTTCCATCTCCAAAATTCATCCTAACTTTGGAGCATTCTCTAGCATGACCTGGTTGGTAACACAGGATGTCTCGGGTTATCTAGTTTCATATGATACCAGTATCATCACTCTCAGCCCAGCGCAGCCTCTTAAAGGTCGACTGGAATATCGACTAGCGATCAGCGCGATTTAAATAACATTTAAATAAAATAAATGTTACGTATGGCCCTTAATCACATCGCGATTACTGTGTTAATGCTGACAGCCCTACATTTGTTGTTATTTTTTGTTATTAATAAGGACACTGTAGAGCGACGCTACTCAAAGAGAAGCTGTAAAAGGAGCTTTTCAGCTGGTTTCAAGCCGAAACACGAATCATAACCTGCTCCCGACCAGGTGAAGTTTGCTTTAAAAGTTACAAAGGCAGTCTAGCCAGGTTAAAAGACAGTCACCTTTGCAGGACAGAAAACCCTGGCTTTAGACTCAACAAACCTTCATGTTACAGCCCCTTGATGAACAGTAAATTATCCAGGGCTACGTTTCTATAAGTCTTTGTGCCCCTAGTGGTCAGAAATCATTGATTGCAGCTTTAAATTTGGTGTACATAACTGGGACATCATAAGCTGGTTAAAGTTTATTGTATATAGGGAGACAGCATTACCAACAAAGCACAAAGCAGCAGATAAAAAATTTGGCCTTAGGGTTTCTCTGCAATACAATCACTACTTCACCATCAAAGTCTATCTTTTCTTTACTTCCATAACACATAAATGCAGATTTCACATCTCCTTGTATATATGCTCAATCTCCCATTATCTTTCCTTGCAAACCACAACTTTGAACTAAACATTCACCTTTCAAGCTGCACTTTGTGGGCATGCTGTGATTGCAAATAAAGCCCCAATCCATTTATAAACAGGTGAATGCCAGTGTTACCATCTCAAATGAAGTATGAAAGAAATGGCAGAGCTGCTTAATATCAGCAGTGTCTCTCCGATCCCTGTGTTCTTAGCTGAACCTTGTCACTCTAACCCTCTCTAATGCACAGTGAGAAGACTTCTGAGCCACACCCTGAGGTGCTGGAGCAGCCACATTTCCTTTGAGAAGCTGGTTATTAAGGCTATGATGACATATTAAGACCTTTCATGAAGGTCACAAAGGTCTTTGAGAAGTACACAGCCAGTGGTGAGTCAGACAGACTAATAAGCAGGCAGACTCTGCTATATGAGATGAGGGGACCAAAAGCACAAGCAAAAACCTTAATCAAAAGAAAAACTATAGAAAAAAGAATTTTCACTGAAATACCTATTTTCCTTCAGAAAGTGCACATATATGTGATTTTTTTTGGTGAAATGTGAGAAACCCTGCTAAAAATAGATGATAAACTCCTTTTCCATTGCCAGTAAACGAGCATGCCTTTTTCTTGCCACATTAAATGTCAAAAGCACGCTGGAAAACAAGGTTAGGGTTTTACATATGCTGAGTTTTTCGCACCCTAAAATCCATTAATGTCAATTAATTTACCCATAAGGTGCCCTCAAAAGCAAGGGTGGTGCCTGTTTTTCAGCACGGCTGCATCTTGAGATAAAGTTCAACTTTTGAAATCCACCACCATGTCATGTGACGTGGAAAAAACAAACTTTTCCTTGGTTTTTCCTTTCCTTTCTTACAAACCAGTCTATGGTAAATATGGACAAGTTGATCATTTTGGTGCAGGGCTATGCAGAGCTTTACCATCTGTCCCATGGTGAATATTTTAATTTTCACTTTAAAACACAACACCTTGAAGAAGATCAGCGACAAACTCAGGATCTTTGATAAATAAGCAATAATATTGTGTTGGTTAAGTTCACTTAGAAAATGTCAGATACAACCAGCCTTCATGCCCTTGAAAGATAAAAACAAGAACAGCACCCAGCGCTTTACCAAGCAGTAAAGACACAAAACATGTCCTGGCTGTAACTACACAGTATGGAGACCAGTGAAAATGTTACTGAAGATACATCTTCTTTTATATGTATTCAGTCTATCTTTCAAACGTGGTGCCTACAAGGGCTGCAATGATTAGTCGAGTAATCGATTAGTCATTAAAAAGAAAATATATATATTGCTAATTACTGGATTTTGATAATCAGCTTATTGTTTGTCATTTTTCAAGCAAAAAAGTCAAACAGTTGCTGGTTGCTTTAGCTTCTTTCATTTGATATTTTGCTGCTTTTCTTTGTCAATTTTAATAGTAAATGAAGAGTCGGTTTTGGACAGTTGGTTGGACAAAAGAACGTCACTTTGGGCTCTGGGAAATTATGAAGAGCTTTTTTCATATTTTTTTGTAATTTTTTAATCAAAAAATTAGTAAAATATCTGCATATTAATCCATAATGAAAATAATTTGTTGCAGCCCTAGTGCCGACTAATGTCAAATTATGTTCAAGCGCTGCTTGGATGCTGCTGGCTAAGATGTCGCAGAAGTTACTGACGGTCGCACTGGAAAAGGGAGAAAAGCTAGCGTGTCCATTCGAGTGCCACACTTCATCAGTGCCGAGCGGAGCTGGAGCTGATACCTGTGACTACTGCAGAGTTATTTGTCCTGGGAATTGATGCAAATTGTAACTTTTCCCACTAAAAACAAAAGTCAGATGTTGGTTGGTTTTTGTCCAGTTTGGAAAGGGTATAAAGATTCTGTTCATGTTGATAGTTCCCTGGTGGAAATTGCCTCCTTAGGTCTGTGATTCAATTTATTGATCACTGAGTTACCCTTAAAAACTTTAAAATAGGATGGATCATGGTGCAGTGAGAAGTTAAAGCTGCTAATTTAGGCATCTGTCTGGAGCGTTTGCTAATTATAACCAGAAACATCAGAGAAAACACCTACTTTATGTTTGCCAGGGAGCTTTTTACAAATCCTAATTTCCTGATTTCCAGTTGCTCATTTCCTCTCTAATTACTAGATGAGGACAATGGGTATTTCAGAATAACAGTGCACGCTGGCTCATTTCGAAACGTTTAGTTTGTTCATTGGAGCAGGCTCGCATTCATTTGTCTCATTTAGACACATTCAAGATGCGAGATAAACAAGCATGCTGGCTCTGGCACGGAGACAGCTGATACCATTTCAAATCAACAACTCTGCCTTAGTCATCTCTTTAAAAAGGGTTCTGTGTGTGTATGTTTGGCGTGGGCTCTGCAAACATATTTCTGCTTTCTCTATGACATGTCTCTGTGATGATCACACCAAACGACTTCAATAGTGTCTTTTTGTGCTTGTGAAAGATACATACCACCGTGATTTCAAACACTTGGTTAGCTTGATGTGAGGGACATTTTTTAAACCAGCTGCCAAGATTGAGCAACGCGTTTATCTCATACTGGTATGACTGGGGTGCACAACAGAGCTCCTGCTAATTAGTACTGTGGAACGTGGGTGGAGGATCATTTCAAAATTGCGGCTTGATTTCTAACACTATTTTGAGTCGAGCTGAAATCTCAAATTGATGCTGAAATGGTTATGGCGCTTTCACATTTTAGTATCGCATTGTAACCAACGCAAAACAAAAGTAGTCTTACAGGCATTATTGTTCAGCGCCTTTGCTTCCAGATGGATATAAAAATATCTGATAGGTCTTGAAGGTAAAATCTGGTTGCATACTCCAACCTTGACAGATGTAATGCACTTGTGATATTCACTTTTTTCTAGGAGTAATGAAGTAGTTTATTTTTAGGCTACCCTCGCCTGCTCTGTCAACCTCTACTTCAGTCAAAGATATCCTACATTTTCTTATGTTTACACAATCTGAATGTCTTCAAAAACGAGTATGAACACACTAGATTAACAGCTTTAGTGGATAATAGTAATTCTAAAAACAGTGTAAGGAGAAATAAATATGTGGGCAGCATCACAAATTACATTGGATAAGAAGCCAATATATTCCTGTGTGAATCATTGCGCCTTATAAAGACAAAAAGGTTTCACAAATACAGAGGAAGTTTTCAGATTCGGAGGAGTTCTGCCAGAGATGCAAAGCACAAAGTTGACCTATTTTACAACAACGGAGAGGGGAACAACTACTGCAAATTCAATTAACTTCCCTTTTCTTGCAGCTAGCGATAGGAAGCAGACAGAGAAACTTCTTGTGTCTGTGCTCGATTCCTGGGTTAACCATAAGGCAGAAAACAATGACTTACTGATTATTAAAATGACCCTTATTTCAGAGCTGAAGAGTTAAGACAGAGTCGTAAAAGAAGCAAAACAAAACTTACAGTGCAGCTTTCTAAGGGCGTTTTTTTTGTTATTCCACTCGAAAGCCACGACAAGCCAGAAGTTTATTAATCAAAGATGAGCCACAAATGAGCTTCAGAGATTCATAGTAAGCTGTAAAACAGCACGTTTTGCGACGTATTCGAGCAATATGTGTGTATGAGCATTTCTCGTCTGCTGTGTGTGCACTTCCCCCGGGCTCAGCGAGGGTGCAGAGCTCGCAAAAACCGCCGGTGCTGATCTCTCGCTGTCTCTCCACGCAGTGGAGCGTCCTCCTTAACTTCAGAATGTTTGCTTCAGCACTCTCCCTCGCTATTATCTCCACTGAACTCTTTAACACACTTTTCCCCCCGCTCACTTCACTTACTGTCATTGGATACTCTTGGCAGTGCACTCACAAGTTCTTCAAACGATATTATATTTTCAGCTGTAACCTTTCACATTGAGTTTTCATTTTGCAGCTGCAGTACTTTAGTGAGGGGACAACATTTCAGATATAAATGCCATAATACACAAAACCAAACAGGTATCCTTCAGCTTAGAAACTCTCCACTGTGTATGTGAAGGACTTTCAGATGTCAAAACGCAATGCCTGGTGTCTACACTTGTGCATGCATGGTCCCCAATTTTATAGAGATTTCATTAATAAACTTCTTAATAACTTAAACCATACATGTAAGGCCATTATGCTTTCAGCATCTGGAAGGCTAAGTGAATGGCCCAAAGCAAATCCATGCAAATTAAGAAAGCTCACTCAACCTGAAAGGCCAAGTGGCATGAATTCACATTTTCATGCATCTCATGCTCCTCCAAACCATCTAATCACACTCAGTGTTTTGGCTGCCTGTGGGCTATGCCTTCCTCTGCTCTTTTCATGTGCCATGGAAAAAGAAATACCATGTAATATGATGAAAAATGTCATCTTTTAAGGTAATGAGTGTGTAATTTGGGATGAGATGGCCATGACACTTTTCTTGAACCCTAACCTGTTTGTTGAGATAGACGGGTGCTTTAGTATGGGCCTATTTAATCAGCAACCTCCCTGTAGCCCTGCTAGGAATGGGTGCCACAACCTAGTATAAAGACACCCCAGGGCTAAATTATTAAATATTTTAATTCAGTTATCATTATTATTATTATTTTTATTATCAATACTATTATTATCATTATTATTCTTATTGTTATGATTAAGCTGTTATGATTATTATTAAGCTCTGACAATCGTTTTTTAATTGGTATTTTTTCAAGTTTTATTTATTATCATGCCTCTCACCTCCTCTCTATATGTGGGGGCTGACTTCTCTTTCTCTCACGCACGCCACGCACGCACGCACGCACGCACGCACGCAGGCACGCACGCGCATACACACACACAGAGTACATGTTTGATGGTTTAATAGGGAGGGAGATAGTAGTACAGAGAAAGAGAGAGAGACATTGTGTTACTGGTTACTGTTGTTGTCACTTGTTATGGTTCTGTGCATTTTCTTTTTTTTTAAATTTTGTTTCTGCACTTTGTGATGTGCCTGGGGTCAAATATGTGACCAAAAATATGTTATTTTTTATTTAAGTTTTTATCACATTTTTATCAAAGTGAAACAATGATCATTTGTAATTTTAAAATTTGCATTACCAAAAACTAAAAAAAAAAAAAAAAAAAGGTTTTGAATAGGCTGCTCACTGCTGAAAATGTCTGGCCCATCAAAATTTACAACCTAATTGAATTTGTAATTAAATCGCCCTGCTTTACAAACTACACTGCGATTATACGCACTCCACATAGCTGCAGATGTATGAAGTTCAGTCTCACCTGCCAGGCGATAAAGTCCTTCAGTTTCTCTATCTTCTCAAGGTCCTCTGGGTGTTCCTGCATGTACTTATCATTGAAGAAGGCCTGGAGAGGAAGGAGAGGAAATACTGGAGTGAGTCTGTTTATATGAAGGGAGGAAAAGGAGGAGTAAGTACAGGGGAAGACGGCTCGAACAATGTGAAATGTGGAGAAGTTTGTAATATAAATAAAATGAGAAACGGGTGTGAAAAAAAAACCCTGAGAGTCGGGGGATAAAGCACTGGGAGGGGCTGTTAAGATGAGAAAATTTTTAGTCGAGACATCCGTCTCTCCTCCAACACCTGCACTATTTCACTGAGACGAAGGAGTGACCTGAGGGCAAAGAATTCACGTCGTTCCTCCTCTGACTCATACTGCACCGTTTCACGAGACCAATATGAATCTATTCCAGGTTGTGATATATGCTGGGGATACAACAGACTATCACCTTTTTTTTTTTTTTTTACCATCAAATACAATGTAAAAGGAGATACTCTTTCCATGAGCTGCTATTGTGTTACTGTGAATAGAGTGTGCAGCTCAAAACCAAAGAGTAAACTAGAGATGTGCTGAGAAACACAATACAGGGAAGACTTGAGTTTTAAAAGTAAAAAAAGCGAGGGTCACATCAAACAAAAATGGATTTATAGTGATCTATGATGAGAGGCAAATAATATGTGAGTGAGTGAGTGGTCACGAGTGTGTTGATAAAAATATTGAGGCTGATGGAATGAGAGCTTCTAGGACCTAAAATATGCACGAGATCATGATTTCATTTCACAGCATGAAATCCAACCAGGGGAAGAATCGGTTCATTTGAATTAGCTTTGACCTAAGTTTAATATATAAGGAATTTAAAGACATTTTTAGGAAATCAAAACTTGTCAGAATATTTTGTGTTTGACATTATGGGAAAACTGCTAACTCACTTTGATTCTGAGAGTAAGATGAGGATACTGATGCTGCTCTCATAGATATGAAGCTGAAACAGCAGGTGGTTTTCTTAAGTCTAATTTACACCTCTGTAGCTGCTCCTCTGCCTTCCGTGTGTGTGCCAGTATTGCAGCAGATTGCACTTTGCATGTGATTTCACACATGCATGTTGGGACTTCCTATTGAAGTTTGCACAACTTAGCGCCGCTGTAGCTGAATAATTCCATTTCCCTTATGTCTGATCAAAGGGAGAAGCCAGGACAGCATTAAATAACACGCTGGCTTCTTCTCCCCCCCAACGTCCCCGCTGTTTCCATTTTTACCAGTTTGTCTCTCAGAGGCTTCCATTTTCAGGTACACTCTCCAGCTCTTCAGTGATCTCCTTCCAGGAATTTTGACTGATTTATTTTCTATAATCTCTACAAGAGTGATCATACAGGTGACGATTGCCAAATTTGCGGCTTTCTCGCTAGATTAACGACTTCTCAGACCCTCTTAAGCACTTCATTTCTAAAAAGCAACATATTTAGCAACGTATTCAGACCACCAGGGAAAAAAAACATTATGTTAATTAATTCAAATGCATGTTACTCAGAGTAATCACAGACGACGGCTTTTCAAACATCAGCATGGGATCTTTCCGTTTCTCTCCTCTTGCGCTATGCAGTAGGTGTGGGACAGTTAGAAGACGCCAGTTGGCGTGGGAGTTTAGCTGTAGTGAGTTTCTATGGTTACACTGTCGCTCTCCCTATCTTAACTGAAAATGCAGAAAAGTGGTCTCCTGTAGTATAGGCTCCATAGCTATCATGCCATTAAAATGTTTCATTAAGTATTTTTCTTTTGATCTAATTCAGCAAAGTTTTAATGCTTCCGTTACCTTTATAGCAAAGTATTGGGCAATGACATCACTAATATGCAAATTAGTGTATGATGTCATCTGGTGACTTTTAGCAACTTCTGGAGCTTGTGCTAGCTACTTTCATTGATGAAGAGTTGGCAACACTGGGGATAATATCTTCTATCTTCGGCTAGCCTTTCTTCAAACTGCTAAAGATTTTTTTTTGTTGTAGTAATATTTGTGAGATACATGTGCGGACAGCCCAGTTCACGGCTCTTCTGCAGCCCCTGGCATGTATTCACACTTTTTAGGAGGTGTGTGCCATGTCTCTACAGCCCTAAAACCATCTCTGTGGAAGCTCTCTGCAAGCTTTTCTGCAGAAGTATAAATGAAGCATTATGGAAACGGGGGGGAAACAGCTTGGCTGGCTCTGTCCAAAGGTAACAACATCGGTACCTCTGAAGCTCACTATTTAGCATGTTCTGCGTAAAAACTGAAGTGTAAAAAACAAGTTGAGAAAAGTTGTGTTACAGGGTTGATGTTTTGAACTAATTCTTGGTTGGTGCAGTGACTTCCTGAAGTTTCCTGGAAACCTCACTGTGACGAAAAGGAAGTTAACTCTTTGAAACCTGGGTAAATCGGCTTGATTTCTTTAAATAATAAGAAGGCAATGAGCATGTTCAGAAGAAATGACCCAAAAATCAGCAAAAATTAGCAAACAAAAAAAGCCAAAAAACAAACAAATACAAAACAAGACAAAAAACAATTGTCCAAGCAAACTTAAAATGGCAAAGAATGAAATAGAAATAACCTAAAAAAACTGTATTAATTCTGTCAAGTAATTTTAAATATAAAATCATCATGCATTTAATCATATTAATCTTATCCCTAACTTAAACAAAAAAGCGTATTTCCAAAATTGTCAAATTACTCCTCCTGTAAAAGTAGAGCGAAGCTAAAAACATGATGCGGTCATAAAGGCGGGCAGGGTAATGTCAGGGATAGAATAGATTCTGAGATTTTTTTCATGTTTTCTACCTTCTCATAGTTGGCAAAACCTCCCATGACAGCTGGGTCCACAATCCCGTTGAGCAGCATGGAGAGGGGGTTGATGGGAAGGTTGGGATCGTTGAGATGCCTCTGCACCATGCTGCTGATCTTCTCATTGGTCAGCTGCATCGTTTCCAAGGCGTTCTCCAGCGGACTGATCTCCTCCTGTGCAGCACAGTTAAATGAAGGTGTCATCAAATATTCTCAGCACTTCTTCACCTCTTTCAGTGAACATACACACATAGATCACCACTGTCTCTTTCCTCCCAACAGTCGAGCGGAAACATTTTGCGTTCACTGACTAGGGATAGGTTATTAGACGATGGGCTTGGAAAGCGTTAACTACGCACATAAATCTTGGAGGATAGTGAAGTAATGAATCATTTTCCTATGCGCCCATACATGAACCTGCAACTGTCAAACGAAGATGAATGGCACGTTGGTGTCTGGGAATTTAAGTTCCCATGTCAACAAAATATAATTCTGTGAAAAAATAATAAAATGCTAGAAAATACCGACATTAATTCCACAACCGCAAGAAAGAAAATTCCAACTTAATCCGCGTAACTCCACGTGGAGGCAATCTCATTACTCTGGACGGGAAAAAAATCACCTCCTTGCTAGTAAGAATTTCGAAGAAACATGAGTGGATTGTTGAGTAAATGTCAGACTGAGACCCTGGCCAAAAAAATAAAGATGTTGTGCCAGGGAGACAAATCTGCAATCTGTGCTGGTATGTCTCAGTCCAGCTTGATAAAAAGCATTGTCAGATGGAGGGTTTTAGCTTGGTGAATCTCAGCCCAGTCATTAAGCTTTAAATAGAGAGTCTAACCTAGGGGACCTGGCCTCTCCCTGGCTCATCTGGAGGGCAAGCTGCTCCTGACAGTATGTTCCAACCCAGCCTGAAGGAAGAGGCCTCTGCTTTGAATTAGTGTGGTGATGGAGAGTAGCACTTCGCTACATGGACTTGGGAGTTTGGGGTGGGATCAAATCTTTGGGATGAAATGATTGTGCTTAGGATGTAGCAACAAGAAGGGCTATTTTGTTGAGCTAAATGTCCAAGCTGCCTGCTGTGAGGCTGCCATGTTGTGCTGCAGCTATGAAAAAGAGATCAGGGCCTGTATTTCATTGCAGGATTCTGGGGTTTGTGCATAATTTCATTGATTTCTGCAAATTTAGTGCTTGTAATGAGGGAAATTCCTAGACACATTTAAAGGAGCAGCGTGTATGATTTAGTGGGATCGAGTGATGACAATTGGCAAATGCAACCAGCTGAAATTTCTCCCATGTGCAGTGTTTGAACTCCCAGTTCGAGTTCCTTCGGTGTTCAACGTTTAACAGGTTTTAACGGGGAGCTGAGTTATCAAACGGATGATTTAAGTATGATTTGACTGTAAATTGCAGTTGTATGGACACAACAGTAGACCGACATTTAAAGGGTGAAATAATGCCCCCAATTCGGTTGGACTGGGTGGCTGGAAATTACAAATAGCTCCTTTAAAGAGGGGGAACTTGCCCACATTTTGCACACTGAATTTTAGACACTGGAGATTCCTTTTCTAAATGGAACTGTTACGGTTAAATAAAGGTTAAATAAATGGCTGCTGAGAGAGCAGACTGTAGGTAACACCTTGGCTGAAGACAGACTCCCAGAAGTGCCTCTTCCTTAAGCTGTCACCAACACAGACATGAAAGTGACTAATCAAGGCGACAAATAAAGAGTAATTGATTGCGCAATACTTTGCCGGGCTAATTACGCTAAGTAGTGCATTTGTTTTGGGACAAACTAATGACACATTAAAAGGATGAGATGGGATGTTTTGGCTCTAAGTGATACTGTAACCTGCTCTTGTGCTCCAACTTATTTTACTGCACTCATTTCTCTAACACTGCCTCCTCCACCAGACAACATGCCGGCCCAAAATGGGGACACCAGACCAGCAATTTTAATTAGTCAAAACAACAGAGCTAAAATAATGAAATTTTAATGTAGTTTCAGTGGGATGGAGGGAAAATGTGCCCATTCAAAGTGCGACAGCAAACACTTAAAGTCATTTGCTGCAGCTGTTAAACCGTTCTCTCATCAACGGGTTTCCAATACAGCGTCCAGGTATTTATATATACAGCAAAATAAACAGTGAGTGACTGAGCTCTGAACTCTCCTCTGGTTGTATTTGTGCTGTGTAGCTATTTCCACTGGAAACAGTCTTGGAGGAGTGCTCAGTGAATCAATGTGGGCCCTCTGGCAGAGAGCGAACGTGCCCCGTCGTTAGTCCGGGGAGTGGCATGCCTGCGTCCACACAGCTGTCTATACAGTTTAAGTGGACAAATCATATCGATTGCCTCTGAGCAAGGCTGCAGATCCTCATCTGATTAGCGGGCCTGCCTGGCACACAGGCCCTTCATACTCACTGTGGAGACTGACTTGACTTCAAACCAGCGTAGGATGCCGGGAAGCTTGTATGCTGTCGTGTAGGTGGTCCTCTCAATCCACATGTTCTGTTGACAAAAAATGACACAAAATAAGAACACAGCGCAGAAAAAATAACAAGGCACTTTAAGCATCAATTTGCTGCTTTTTTTGTGCCAAACCACATTGAAACAAGCTCTTAGACTGTTGTAGTGAGATTGAGAGGAAGATGATGTAATGGTTGTTCAATCAAAGCCCATTGTAGGGGGGAAGCTGGTGGGATGGAGGTGTGTGCACTATCTCTCTGTCTGGACGGCGGCTCATTAAGGCCCGCTCACTGACAGCCCCAATAAGATGGAATCTCCTCTAATACATCACGGAGCTCAAATAATGACTCTAAATCTTCAGAAGAAAAACATACACCACAGGAAGCAATGATTTCACTTGCAGAGGGTTTCAACATCCCGTGGTCAAAAAACACAGTTTTCCTCTCACACAGTCTGTGCTGGAACACCTGTATTCGCCTTCTGTCACAAACACTCTGTTTTAGTGACCGTCTCTTCAAACCTGAAAGCAGATGACCATATAAAGAAAGGGAATTTGGGAATTTGTTACAATAATATATGAATTAAAAAAAAAGGTGAGGAAGGGCTAGGGATATAAGAGTTTTACTTCTACCTACTCCTTTTCAGACACTGTACTTTGTTTGTTTACAATATGTTTTAATTTTTTGTTCGGCATAAGGTCATTCATTGATTCAATGGTGCCTGAGGTTTTTGCTCACAGGGATTACTTTAACATACGTTTACCTCACTACTTGAAACAGGTACCCATCACCTCACTGTCAGGACAGAGAGAGTCCAATCACTCACTCTAAAATGAGTTAAATACATCATCCCGCTCAGCTGAATTGATGCCACCGTTAACACAGAGAAAAGTATGAATGGGTTTAATTTGTCTCCCCTGTCATTTGCTGCCTGGATGTAATTAAATGTGCACAAAATATAATGCTTAAGACGTACTAAAAATCAGAACTCGACAGTAATAGTTGCACTAGGCAACCAGATTTGCATCACTGTCAACAATTTTATGTAGTCTGGATCTTCTTGTTGGCAACCGTTTTTCATGTGTTTAATGAGAGTTCTGATTTCCTATTGATGTATTCTGCTACATAAATCTAAACAATAATACAGCAGAATTCTGTAACGAATTTCAAAACAGCCGAAGCGATACCAAGACAAAGAGAACCTGATCAGAACTGACAAAAAGAAAAAGTTCTTTTCAGCTGTACTCTGTCTGCTGCATCTCAGTATCAGAGAAGACTGACAAACTGTTTGATCAGGCCTGGAGATCATTTTTCTGCTTATTGTAACTTAGCCAGCTAAGTACATGATCTTGCAGATGTGCAATGTTTTGCCCTGTTAGCGGAGCTGAGTCACTTGTTCCAAGAGAAATCTGTTGTGAATATAACTGTGTGTGTGTGTCTGGGGTTTATTTGTGAGTGTGTGGCTGAGAGACAAACAAGAAATCTTTGAGAGAAAAACAAAGCTTGTTATGTAATATCTGTTTACCTATTCTAGGTATGATTTGTCAAAACTAAAACATGGGATATAAATACACGGGATCGTTATCCCTCCAACCTTTAATTATTTAAATGCTATAACTATTTTGTTTATTTTGCAAACAGAAGTACCTAAATGTTCTTTCAGGAGATCGCCAGAAAAATGGGAAATTGTTTATTTTCATTACTTAATCCACTATTGAAGTGAGCCTGATCCAGTTTCGGTTATCTTGAAAAGTCTAAATCTGGATCGGGTTTATTTAATCTAATGTTGCTTTGAAAAAAACAAGGCATCAAAGTAAAATGGATTAGCTGATTCTGGATAACAAAACATGGGATTTCCAAATCTGGATCATTCTGATTCAGATGAAATTATTTCATCATTTCCTCATAAATTCAAACTGGATTAATTAAAAAAACATGAAAATTATGCATATGATGATGCAAATGTTAACAAATAATTCAGAAAATACTTCAGAAAATGTTAAATGGACAAGCTAAGTCATGGTGAAAAAAAAAAAGGAAGACAGCAATTACCGCAAACTCATTGTCGGGGTCCTTCTCTCCTTTCCTCACTGGCCTGGAATACTGGAATTTATGGACTTCATTTACTGTGTAGAAGCTGGGGAGAGAGGAAATCAGCGGCTGAGTAAATTAAAACTGTTATGGGCAATCTACAGCTTGATTCAAAGGTTGATTGCTTTGCTTCAGGTCAAACACAGGACAGGCCCCCCTCCAGGCTAGGCTCTGTCAGGAACTGTGGCATTTACATGTAGCATGTTGGTTTTGACCAGCTGACTAAAAAGGCTTAATCTACATGCTAAATAAATTCATTTTTGGGTCGCACACGTCACTGGAAACTGCTGAGGCTAGTCAGACATGTAGAGAAGCTGCAGCATACGTGACGAGCGGGGATGAACTCTGCCAAATCAGGTTAATAGACTTTTCACACTAGGAAAATGACGGTGTTGCATGGTGGCTGAGGGAGCAGCTGTCTGGACACATACATGGTTTCCCACAGAGACGGCTCTTTTTCCACCTTTCTATCCGTCTCTCTCGCCTACAGAAATTCACACTCTCCGAGGGAAATGAGTGCAGAAAAATTCTCCTCATAAAGCATATTGCATTCCTAAAACAACGCCATATGTTTTCGAGGAGCACGCTTTGCCTTTATTAGCAAACAATTATGAATAAAATATGAAAGGAATCAGTGCTGTTCCAAAGCTGCTGCCCTTTTATGTTTGTTGTAGCAGCAATAAGCGTGTGCAGATGGGATGCTACAACTCTGGAACTTTTCTACTAAGGCCTGTTTATGTTCTGCTAATGAACAGACCACACAGAGCTTTCCAACTACACAGAGAAACCGGGCTAAGGTCTTAGGAGTCTGATACACTGAGCTGACAGTCAGCTGTTGGTTAATGTTGGGCAGCAGGTAAGTGTCTGTCGCACTAGTTTTTGTGGTGTGTTCCTCATTGTTGGCAGTAGTGGACCCTTGTCAGCTATTTAAAGCCGATTCAGGATGTTCAATCAGAGTTAGAGACAGCGGAGCCCGTGGGTGATTGAAATCACTTTGATTGACAGTTCAGCTCAGTGACGAGCAAAGCGAGCAAACAGCCAAAGTCAAGTTTCGTCCTTAACCCTGTAACACCTGGATTGACATCAGTTTTCTTGTGTTGCACTTAAACGCCTTTTATAAGCATTTAAATCCGTGAAATTGTAGAAAATTTGCTGTATTTAAAAATGCGATGAAAAAATTGGGGAAAAAATGCAATAAGTATCTTGGCAAGAAATGTTCCATGAATTGTCAAGAGAAGAATCTACTGTATGTAATAAACTGTCAATGGATAAGTACCTCACACAAAACTACTTCAAAACATATGAACTATCCCTTTAATGCGCAAACTGGATAATCAGCATCTTCCAGTTTCCCTCTTTTGAATGTTGAATAAAGGCTAGCATTGCCTGCTGATATGGAGAGTAATTTTCTCTCATGTAGGTGCAAAACATACATGCTAGTTGGCTGTTGCGTGTGGTCTTTAAGGTGTATTAAGCCCAACTTTTTTGGCAGCGACATAGGCAACGTCAGGTGACGCAACAATCGGCCTTCATGGCCACTTGGAAATTTACTGGTACTTGAGACATTTATATTCTACTGACAATCAGCTGTTCCCATCTGTGCTTGGTCACAAAGGGCAGCACACTATTTAATGAACATGATGAGGACCATTCCCAAAGCAGCCGAGAAAGCACGGTGTTAACTTAAAATAAAAAAAAAGATCCTCAGCTCCTGATCTAATAAACAGATTAATAAAGCAGCTTTAAATCAGCAGCGCTATCCCAATTAAGCCTTTTACATGTCATTAGCTGGCGGGCTGGTGACGATGCAGTCGCACCGTGTGGACAAAGCAAGGTCAAAAGGGGGGGGTGTGTGCTCTGCCTGCTGCTGTGACCCTTTGGCTGAGACAGCTTAGCCTCATTGCTATGCGCTGCTGTTCTTTTGCACTGAATGAGAGAATAAATGAGAGAAAACACAGAGATAGGGATGGAGAGAGACAACCGGGGAAAAGCACGGTGAGAGCTGGAGTAAAAAAAAAAAAAAACTGAGTTGGCGGAGAAAAAGAGACGGACAGGCAGACGGTGTGGAACAGTCCTCTATCACTCACTAAACATGGCTGTCTAATCTAGACTATTAACAGACTTACATATTCCAATCAGACACAGTTAGCAAACAAGCCAACAGGCTGCTGCAGGGGGATGTGACCAATGGTGCAGACTTGTGATAAGATCAGTGCGCAGGTATATTTGCCTAAAGGTTTTCCAAGTAAATGTCTTCTTTTAATTATGTCCATTGATGCGTTGGGTGGCATATCAAAGTGAATTTGCACAGCTGACTGATGCGGTGCATGGCTGGCGTACAGATTGGGCAAACAAGTAGGAGTGCAGGGGGCCCGCTGTTTGCTGTGGCCCCAATGCGCAACACAAAGGTATTAATGATGTCAGAGAAACAATGTTGTACTTGGCACAGTGACTAATGGCAGATGGCTGGTGCGAGTTAATAACCACGAGAACGACAAGAAGGTCAACTGCTGTTTGTTCTACGCAGGCACGCATTTACATCCAGATTTAATCGTCCTCACCACAGCGGTCCACACTAAAAAAATGCTAATGCACTTTTGCATGTCACACAAGGTTTCTAAATTGCTTTTGAGTGACTGGGGAAAGTAAATTGGGCTTGCTGTATTGAAATGCATGCTGTGTGACTTTGAGTAACACATTCTGTAATTGTAAAGAAATGAATGTGTGCGGAGCGGGGATTTCCTGCTTACCTCACTATTTGTTCAGAGACAGGCTTGTTTTGGAACTTGGCAGGCAGGTCGAGGATGGGTTTAACTGTGAAACACTGGATGTCTTCAGCACAAACATCAAGGAAATAAATGAAACTGTTGAACTCAAATGAATGACATACAGTTAACAAGGTGCTGGTGATAACTCAATATTATTGTTAACTGACATTCAATAAAATCACCTTTTAAAATACGATTTGGTCTTTTTGTTTCACTGAATTTTATTGCCCAAATCAATCATTTTTTAGCAAATTCAAAAAGCAGCAAAATGCAGAAAGCAAAATGTAGTGCACTGACTTACACTGAGTAAAAAAATTCTATTTTCAAAAACTTTAAAGGCCTTGATTTTTTCCTCAAATTCACAAATGTTAACCAGCTTTAATCCAGCTGCCAGGACACTGGTAAATAAAATGTAGTTACATTCCACAAGATCATTTGGAAGTGTGTATTTATGATCATTTATTCATAGGATTGGTTTTATTTTAGGGTTTGATTATTTAGTTTATTGCTTTTATTGGTATTTATTTCAAATTTTACATTTTGGTTACTATTGTGGCACTTTTTGTGTTTAATCTTTTTGTCATGTTTTATCCAGCATGTTGTCTGTGGTGTGTGAAACTGTGTCAATGGTTGCCCTGTACTTTTTACTGCAGACAAAATAAACCTTCAGGTACAAATAAACCCAAGGATTTTTAACCACGCCTGCTTAAAAGCAAAAATTTAAAAAAACATATCCCCCACTGTTAAAAATGAATCAAAGACTTGTGCTGAGGATACACTGTCCGGAAGAACACTTTGTGTCCTCGCTGGGTGGTGTGGTGGTCTTCATCTTCTCTGCGTTGGGAAACTGCGTAAGAAGACGCGCTTCGAAATCCTCTCTGCGCTCGTACTCCTTTCCACGGTAGATGAACATCTTGTTCTGGAGGACAAAAAAAAAAACAGTGAGACCTTGGGGCATTTCCATGAAGGCACCCAATCATGCAAGCAGGTTTCACACATTACACGGACAAAAGGTACATTGTCCCTATTATTATGAAAATGGCAGTATTGACAGCATACAGGGTCATTTCATAGATCATTTCACAAAAGATTAAACCTTGTAGCTAACAATCACTCAATGATGTCAGTAAGGACAGACATAGGACAATGACAAAATAGTAATATCCAAAGGAAGTTACATGGATGAGAGCAGCTTTGATTTGTAAATCTACTTGGCCTGGTACTGTGGCTGGGTTAAAATACATTATCATAATCTCCATATTAAATACTTGGAAATGAGGGTGATAGAAAGTTCTTGGCACCGATTCAGTGATTAGTCAATCCCAGCTGAGTTCAGAGTGGGCTTGCTTGGGGAGGACTTCAGTTTTAGCAAACTGACAGACTGCACATGGCCACTACCATTTTACTGGGGGCTCTTTCACAGCCTGCTAACTGCAGCTACTGATGAAGCCGCCACTGTAATGGTTCAGACATCCTGCCAGTTTTAAATCAGTGTGGTGAGATCTTGGCGGCTGAGGATGGGCCCTCTTCACATCTTAGCAGCTTCATCTCTTACCCAGGGAGAAGAGCTGAGCCATTTTTGATTTAACATTTCCGTCTTTCTTTCATAAACCATCGCTGTACAATAGCTCGCACACAGCAGGCCCCGTGCTCATGCACAGCACACATCTCAATTCCCCAATTAATTAAAGGAATTGCAGCCATGAAATATGCCTGGGGCCATTTTCAAATTTGCTTTGACAGATAAGTTGACAAAAGCACGTTGATTTCCAGAGTCGTTCCATCAAGCCGCGGGAGATTCTGCTAAATCTGCCTAACAACGCACTGCTGCAACTTTCAGATGGTGAACAACTTCGAGATTTACTTTCAATACTTCTCCTAAATCATTCAGATCTGATGAGGACATCTAATCTTTTTCCATCATATGCTTATTCATAAGAGGACAGCACATTTGCATTATGTTGTTAAGCATTCAGGTTGTGTGTACAGTAATCTCCATGTCACGATTCTCATTTTCATTACCCTCAAACCTACACGGGCTAGTTCTGGCAGAGAAAATCACTGTCATTGAGATAATAATTCATGCTCAAATGGTCTTTTCTTTCTCGGCTGGTGGGTAAAAAGGCAATTTTGTACAGGCAAGTGACAAAGCAGCTCCAGTTCACATAGCCACAATGTTATCAAGTTCAAATGAAACACACACGGTCAGGATTAGAGCTCCTCTGATGTGCTTGGAGCAAGAGTAGAAGATTTGCAACATATGGGGAAACAATGTATGTATGTGCGAAAACGGGGAAAGACAATCACTACGTTTACATGCACAATATAGTCCAGTTTTTGCCCTTACTCCAAACAAGACAATATTCTTACTAAGCTGTTTACACAGCTATTGAATGAATGGGGGGGCTGCCTTACAATATTTTTGTATATCCAAAAATTAGGGATAACCCCTGAAAAGTCTGAGATTTGAATCGGTCGGAGACTCCTGAGTTTCCTTCAAGTCGAGCAGTTGTTTTTTGTCTCAGCGTAGTTAGCTTGTTTGCTTTATGAAGTGACTGTCACTGTGGGACTGAAAGTCCCTCTGAACCCTGTTCGAACTCTCAAATTCTATATGGAAAAAAGGGAAACGCATAGTCACATATTTGTATTGAACAACCAAATCTTATTCAACTAATTCCAACAACTTGTTTATATCCAAATCTATCATATTGTTTAAAAGTAGGTGTGTTTCTCTTTCTGCCCAGAAATGCAGGCTTTTGTTTTAGACATACATCTCTACCCCAGAGCGTTGCAAACTGCTGACAAGTTGGTCTGTGTACAAAGAATGTGGTGCAAAGCACAGAACCGACTGTTAACAGGCAAGAGGCCATGTGTTGCAAACTGCGGTAAAAATACCAATTGAAACGCATGTTCTGAATGCACAATACTTGTCCAAAGAATGCTCCAAAAACCCAAATTATACTGGCATATTCTACATGTCTTATTTGGAAATTGCTTCGTTCAGAATAAGACTTTATTCAGAATATCTGAATGGAATATGCTTTTTCAAGTATCTAAATCAGAATACTGTCGTACTCTGAATAATAGTTGAATATTAGTGTGCATGTAAAGGTAACCAATGTCTCATCTCTTGGCAGTGATAGTTTCCCAGAAAAAAAACTATAAAATGTATGGAAAATTCCTTTCAGTCTACTGCAGAATCACATAATGTTTAACAGACACTAAGTCTGATAAAAAAGGTCATCTTGTTTTATTCCAAAACAAAAATAAGTTATATGGGAAGAGTGCTCACAGAGTGCTCCTGAAAATGTATGAGCCAGGAACATTCCTTCATCTCCCTGAGTGTGCTCAGGGGTCTGTCTGAGGAACATTTTGAATGATAGAACATGACAGCTCATATCCGAATGTGGTGTGTTAGGATACATATTTCAAACCGGCTTTCACACACCCTCAGCTGCTCTTTAAGCGGAGCGCTCGCAGGAAACTCAATACGGGGATTAAGTAAAGTTTAGGATTGATAGGAAGAGAGGTGGAGAATTACGCAGACTGGAAGTAAAGTGAGAGAAACAAACGTGTCTTTGAAATACCGAGAACACCTTCAATGTTTCTGAAAACTGAAAGTAACTCAGGATTCTTTATACAGCAAACATATACAATAGGAGCTTTCAGTTATGCTTCAAAGCTGTTTCACAAGATATGGTGACTTATAAGGTTAAAATGAAGACTTAAGAAAATATTCTGTGCACATCTTTGCGATGTTTGTTTGGTAGATAACAGAAAACTTGAACTAATGTCTCTAAAAGTACCCACCAATGTAAACAAACGGAGCTACATAAAAAAAAAGTTAATGGCCAAGCTACACACCTAAACTAATAACTTCACAATTAGCAAGTACACAAGTGTCTAACCATATCAACAACTAATAAATCATAAGCAGCTGAATCAAGCACTCTTGCATAAAATCAATTCTTTAAGGGGGTGGATACAAAATGCCTTTATCAGAGTATTGATTTTCTCACATAATTGACTTTTCCCTGAGGACACAGCGAGGCTGCAACACAAACAGTGATACAGGGTGTGAAACAAAAAGCCTCCGAACTATATTTATCTTGATAGGTAACCCACACTTGAACACTTCCCCCTGTACTCACACAGAAATCTTTCAACATAATTATGAAATATATCAAGGAGGCATACAGGCTCAGAAACCTTATAGCGAGACAGTGTAAGAGCCATAATGCAAGGGAGGATAAAAAGCTGTAGATGTGTTTAGCTGTATTCATTTAATAATACGGGAAAGCTGGTAAATAATTAGGGGGAAAATACTGCAGTTTTAAAATTGACTGTTCTGAGTATTCAAGACCTGTTTGTTCACTACATTGTATCAACTGTAGTTATGGATGTGGGCGATAAGTCAACTAGTAGATCGATCAATCAGTCAATCCTTTCTTTCACACTCTGTCCAGTCCATGTAAAAGAGACAAACATCACACACACTAGAGACAAACAGAATAAAATCTTGGTATGAAATAAATCAGTCATTTATACATTAACACCATACAAAGAGACTGCTACCCTATATGACCCCAAAGCTGGGATCAGTAACGTGTACCTGCTATCGGCATGAGCTCTTATTATTTCATTCTCAGAGTCATTAAGCCAGCAGATAAATACATACATGAGAGTCCTTAAAAAGCTTGGAAGGCACTAACTCCTGCAGCCACAAACATTTCACTTGCACTATACCATAAAGGTCTCCTGAGTAATATTCTCATGGCATTATTAAAAGCTACCTGCAACCTCTGCAAACTTGCCTTTTTGCACTTCAACCACAAGTGAGCAGTACAAAGTGGTGTACATGCTCTGAGCAGAGACATCTTCACTTTATCAGTACACATACTCAGTTTACGTGAGAGAAAGTTCGCTTGAGCATACGTCATACGGCATTAGCTAATATCTTCATCGTCTGTCATTTGTGCTGCTATAAAAATTAGATGATTAGATGTTGCTGCCATCGCCAGTTGGAACAAGAACAACCGGTTGATTAAACCTATCAGGGTTCCCATACATTGTCCTAGACAAAATTTCAAAACTTTAATAATAACAAATATTTTTTGCTAGCCTCACTTGCCTGAAATTTGTCAAACATATCAGATTCAATCTCTATTCAAACATAATTTCAGCTAGCTGCCATACTTTAAGGAAGAGACTGAACACGGGGAGAAAACGGAGGAATGTGCATCAGAATCCACACATATTGAGCTACGTCACGTCCTCAGCTACGGAAAATGAGCAGTTTCTTAAACAACAACATTATATGACTTTTCCAAAACGTTCAAATGCATTTTACTAATTCCATGACTTCTTCGTGGCTGGAAAAAATGATTGTGTAATTCCATGACTTTTCCAGGTTTTCTATAACCATGAGAACCCTTTTTTTCTCACTTTTAGTTCCATTTAAACTTCAAGGATATTTGTAACCTCCCAAACTGTAGCATAAAGAAAATCAGTGAAAAAAAACAACTGTAAACTGGTAAACTAAGGACAGACTCCTTTTGGTAAGATAAGCAAACTTGCCGTGGTTATTACAGGTAAACTTCCGCCAACATAAAAAAAGGAAAAAAGAGAAGTCAGAGCTGTTCTTTAAAGGCTGTCTAAACAGCCAGTTAGATTACAACACTGCAGCTTGCCCTGACAGTAATGGAGTTTCTGCTCTGCCTGATGAAAGGGGTTAGGAGGGGCATATGGAGATCTGAGAGCAGCAAAAGATCCCTGTATAATGGCTGTTATTCACAAAACACTGAAAAGGCTAAAATGAAGTTTGTTCTTGAAACTGCAATCTGACAATATCTTATACGGTGAAGACTTAAAGTGTGTAAAAATGCATTCAGTAGCATGTCAAATGACAGCCTAAAAAAAGCTCTAACAGTGAACATATCAAATGCACAGAAATCGTCAGCACTGAAATTTTCCCTCTTATGAACAAGACGTGTGGGAATAAAGCGCTCTGTCCTAACATTAAACCGACTGTGACACAGCATCACACAGAGAAATTCCTACAATTTAATTTTCTGTTTAAATAAAAACTGATAGGTGGACAGAGCAGGACAGCCATGACCGACTGAGAGAAAAAGAGGTCTGATAAGTCCACAGTAGGGCCGGTGAGAAGATATCCTGTTAAACGCATGCTAAATTTGTGATTAGCTGTGATCAGATTGGCACGAGGCCAGCCCGGACATCCAGAGGGGAAGTTCACATCAGTTCAGGTTTAGCAGCCAAGTGTACTTGGTAGTGGCTCTAAAATAGACTCCCTCAGTTTAAGTGTTCATTTTCATAATGATTTAAGGCCACTTAATGGTGGTCATTTCAGGATGTCCCACCACTAAAATCCAACTATCTAAAGGTCTAAGTGTTTTGGGATTATAGCCCACGCTTCAACAGCCACCAAAAGCAATTTACGAGGCGACCATTTCGCTTCCTTTCACTTTGTATTGAGTACATGTTTTTTTTTGTTTTTTTTGTGCAGGTTGTGATGGGACACCTTGTGATGCAGGCCACGCTCACGGCGTGGAGAAAAGGGTGTTCAGATGAAGTTCAGGTGATGGAATTAGAGGCAGTGTTTGAAGCGTGATTGGCCTTTTGATGGGACAAATAAGATTGGGTCGTTTCTTCTGGTCATTCGTCTGAGCTCTTTGAAGCTGCTGGTGCAGTGCCCCCCAAAACACGGCTGTTTGGAGGATCTATTGCAGTGCTGCTTGCATCCCGAAAACTGCACATACAAACAACTTCACACTCGACACTGCGCTTCTTTGGGTCCTAAGCAAAAGTCCCAAATAACTAGATTTGTTATGATGTTTAGACATAAAAAATATTGATTAATGTTGCTATTCCAAATCTTTGTACCCCGAAATAACACACAGGGTTGTTACAACTTAAGGCATGTTACATTTAATTTTCCCTTCCCATGTCTTCCACAGTACCGTAACAGCTAGCTGAGAGTTGTTGGTTCTGTTATCCTGATCTGCGTGATGTTAATGTGAGAGGCATTTTGTCAATTATTTTGAGAGATGTTAGCAATTATCCCCCAAATCACTTAATCTGCCCCTGAAAAACACACTCAAGTCATGGCTACTCATGGTCAGAAACATCAGAGAGACACAGTAAGCTGATATATTAATTTCCAAATAGGCATATTAGTTACTTGCTTTGACTTAGCAACCACAGTTATAACATAGAGTACAGATTGAATTAGTTGAAGTATTTTGTGTTAAAGTGTGCAAAAATGAATGACGTAGGTGAAGGCGTTCTCTGCTCAGACCGCAGTCCCACGGTTATAATGTAGAGCATGGATTTATTTGTGGATGTAACATTGTTTTGCCGGCAGTAACATTATTAGTGTTTTAAGTTAGTGTGTGAAAAAAACACAGCTTGGCTGTGGTTACTCTGGGTCATAAAAACTGGTAAAATACACATTAGCAAGGAATGCTCAACACTCAAGAGAGCCCTGCCTCACGTCCAAATTGCACCAACTTAAACATTGCACATTCTTAGGTCTCCAGCAATATATCTGCTAAGCGCAAAGTAGATCGGATGAACGGTTCTCGAGATATGCAAAGGACACTCATGCATACATATACCAGCTCCTTACTTTATAATTGTCCTGCAATGGTGGATTTTGGGGGAATTTTTAGGATTGACCATCTGACCAGCAGACAGAGAGACTAACACAGTATATGCTAATACAGTCAGATATTAGCTATATAGAAAGGAGAGAGGCTAAAAGAGCTGGGAGGAATAGACTATGAATGAAAGAGCATGAGTCTGTGAGGGAGAGATTTTTATTCACAGCTCTGTTTTTTTTTTTTTTTTTACAGGAGTCCCACTTTTCCCTCACTGTAGGGCATCCGTCCAGCACATTATTCTGGAAATTCTCTATAGCCCACACATGGGACAGCTACTTATGATTCACAGTTTGTTTTCAGTGAGTGAGTAAGTGAACTGTAAGTGAAAACCAGACCAGGTGGGATGTTGATCAAGTGCCGCCGAAACATCCGAAACTCGTGGGAGCTAGACGTGTGAAGCACATATCTATTGACGGCTCAGACATAAGCAGGCTTTCGTAAACCTATTGATCATCTGTTTTGACAAGTGGCTCACCCACGCTCTGCTATCAGCCATGTGTGGGCTGCTGAGAGTTGCGAGGGATTGATGTTGATGTGAGTACTCACACGTAGGAAGGAGGGGAAGCCCATGCCGTAATAGCCTACGGCGAAGTAATCTGGTTTGGGCCGGATGACCTTCACTATGTTCTCATAGAACTGGGCTTGCTTCCGCTGTTGGGGGATACAATGGAGAGCTTCAGAGTCACAGAAAACGCATTCTTTTAAATTATCCTTTTAGGTGATTTCATTAGGACATTTTACAAATGTGCCTTTTTGTTTATAGGAATATTTCACCTCCAAAATAACCGTTTATAAATCAGTCAGCCTGTGTTAGGCTGAATTCTGGAAGAATTCCACTGGTGAATGCAGAATCCAAAAATTGATAACATTTCTGATGAAGTGAAAACATAGGGGCCCAGGTTTAACAGCAGCAAAACTATATGAAAACATCTGTTTACAAACTCTCACACAACTCATGCAGTGTAATTCATTTAGTCTTATTTATTCAGTTATAAGCTCAGTACTTCCCAAACAGATATCCCTTTCTGATGAGAACTGAACCAAAAATGAAACATATTTATGCTCTCTTGATAGCCAAACTTTATTGACAAAAACAGTAATTTAACCTCGCTGAACATGGGAGCTGCTGGAGTCTGCTTCAACCCACAGTTTGTTTTTCGTTAATGTGCTACTTTGCTGAATATAAACTGACCTCGACAAAAACTACTGTTTTTGTAAATGGAGACTGGCTTCAAAGAGAGCATAAATTAGTTTTACCTTCAGTGCATTTATCCATCGGAAAGGGCTGTCTGTTTGGGAAGTGGTGAACATTAAATGAGACTTGGAATATACTGCACTATCCGTGTGAAAGTTTGTGAACAGATGTTTTGATACAGTTTTGCTGGTGACCACTATGACTTAAATCCATCAAGAATTTTACCAGTTTTTGGATCCCTCCCACCCATGGAGGCATGCAAGAAAACAAAGTTTTCTTTCCAAATTCAACCTCACACAGAGTGAATAAGTGACGATCAAGTGATCATTTCGGGGGTAAAGTATTCCTTTAATTCTGAACTTGAGTCATGTTTTGTGTCATTTACTTCATGTTGCTGCCACAATCCTCTTGAAAAGAGTGATTTAATTCTCAATGAGGCTTTCCTGGTTAAATATATCAAATAAATCACATCACAGTCTTATTTCTACCTCTTAAAATCGCAGGTCAATGTGCTCTGAATGTCTCATTTCAGAGCAGTTATAGTCCTTACACTAAAACGACTCCATTTATGACATTTAAGTTCAACAAATAAAAAAACATTACTCACCAAGGATGCACTGAGCTGCTCAAAGTCAAACATTTCATTCTCGTACTGTTCAGCGAGTTCCTTTCCCAAAATGATTGCCTCCTCCCACATCTGTTGGACACACACACAGAGGCAGTTAGTAAATGAATTATCAAGATTCAAACTGAGATAAAGCACTCCATTTTCAGACAGCTGAATGAAGCAAATGATCTCTCCCAGGCAATGGTATTCAATACAAGTCCTTTTAGAATAAAATAAATGTGAATTGTTTTTATTATGTCAATATTCGTCACTTTTTTATTCGATCTGAACACTAAAACTCAGATGCCATACTCTTTGGGAGAAACAAATTTATTATAGTGTTGCATTTCCCCTCAAGACTTTTCCAATGCAGTGGAGTGGTGTCACGGATAGATGGGAGGCACTCAAACATGTTGAAAGGCTTCTGAGTGGCTTCCTGACAGACTCAATTGGGCTGAACTGATCTGGGCCAGGCTAGAGGTGGACCGAGTCCAGGCTGCTACTCAGATCAGCCTGCCATCAGTGAGAGTGGTGATGGCAACACCATCTGGGACTGCTTTCTGGACGACTCCGATGACACTCTTAGAAACTGTCCTCAGTTAAAGCGCCCCCTCCTCTCTGGAGTGTTGATGTATTCTTACAGCCACTGTAATACTTCCTGAACACTCTGCCGTGTTTGTATGTTTAGCCAACGCTTTTTCAATTTGTTGTCTCTCCGGCCATATCCTGCTGAGTGACAGTTGGCCGGAGAACCAAGTGTGGCGGCTGCATCCCAACACTGATGACACATACACAGCCTTGGGACACCATCTCTGACAAGCTCTGGCTGCAGTCCTGCAGACCCATTCCAGGTTTAGCTTACAGCCTGAAAAACAGTTTTCTCCCCTGGAACAAAATATGAAGAGTGGTGAAGAATAGCACACGTATTTTCACAATCTGAGGTACGTATGAACGGCCTTTTCTGCACTTCACAATGAGGTGGTATCAAGCCCAGATGGTATTCAAGTACCTCGCTGAAGTGGTATGCAGGAAAAGGAGAAAGTGAAAGCGAACCGGAATAGGGTTTTATGAAAGGTAGGGGACAACATAAAAGAGCTACATTAATGCTTGTGTGGTCTGATATGCGCATTCGTCCATAAGAGCATCAGCTAAAAGAAGAGGATTATTTACAATCCCTGTTCTGTAGGAAAGGAATATGAAACTTCCATTCAGCAGCTCTTCTTCAAAACCTGTCTTCTCATGCCAGAAGAGGTATTTAACAGAGATGACAGCGTCTAAAAATAGCATCCTCACAGTCCAGGATTTATCGTGATTATGACCACTCTTCTGTGTGTGTGCCACAAAGTGTGTGTGTTTCTTACCTTGCCCTTGTCGAAGTAATTGATAATCTGCTGGTAGAGTTGGTCCTTAAGCTGTCCTTGAGTGGTGGCCTGGTAGCCGTCTCTCTGGGTCAGGTGGGCGGCGCAAGGCTCGTCTGACCACTGCAGAGGACGAGTTAGCATCGGGGTCAACGAGGTGCAATACAATACAGAGCAAGAGGGGAACAGGTGACAAGAAATCAATCACTGAGTTATGGCCAATGCAAATGGGTGAGATTGATGTGTAATTCTTTTTAAAGCTGCCCTGCACTCTGGCAGGGCGAGATGGAAATTTGAGACATGGGCAGTGAAACATGTGTCGATACATAGTGAATGGCTCAGCCGGAGCATCAGTGCAATACGTAGCTTTCTGTTGCTAAGACTCAGGGATGGGTAGGAACACGTACGAAAGAAGTACCTTTGTTTAAACTGTACTTCTACTCTTCATTCGAGTATATTTTTGAGCCAGTAATGCAATTTTTTCAGTAATTAATTTATCATCTCTTCCTTAGTTACAAGTCTATTTAAACTGGGGGATTGAGAGTTGGGGGGGGGGAGGGACAACCGAAGCACCCCACTGAAGAGGCCAGGCGGCAGATGCCTGGAAAAAAAAAATTACACCCTTGACCATGATGTGATCATGATGGAGCAAAACCCAAAATTGAAGCTGCTTCCAGCAGCAATCCCTGATCATAAGTGGCCACACTTTTTATACCAAAATCTACAAAAAAACCCAAAACAGTTACATGATAGGATGCCTGCTGTGCCTCCTAAAAAATAATGAGATCTCTGCCTTTAAAAACTCCTCTCTTAACCTCCGCAAGCACATTTGAGTAAGTTGCACATACTATAGGTGAAAATGTAGTTAGCTATGTAGCATGAACTATATTCATTTTTTATGTGTAACATTAATCTTTCATATTATGATGAGGAAGAGAGGAGTAGAGAGGAGGAAATGGACAGAGAGAGGAAGATTGTTCAAATCTCTATCATATAAAGGGTTTCCGCAATATTTCATGGACAAAATTTCAAAATCAAACTATAATTTCTGATTCTACAGTTTCTGGCTGTGATAAAGGGTGTCATTTTTTGGTAATTTTTAAAGAAAGCCTTCCAAACCTGTTTTCTTAAATAAATAACTTCAGAAATAACTGACATAATTTTTCAGTTTTCAATCTCAAAAGTAAATATCAAATACATTACAAAAAATGCAGATTTTTAAATTACCTTGAAACCCATGGTTTTCTTCAAAAATAAATTTTGAAAAAGAAAAAGCTGAGTTTTGACCCCCTATTGTGTTTTTTTTTTTTTTTTGCATTTTGACAGATACTGTGATTGCCATATGAGTTACAATTTTAGAGTAAATGGACATTATTGCATTTAATCTTCACTAAAAAAGTATAAAATGATGATAATGATGTGATTTTTGCTGGAGTTGGTACCAAACAAGCATGTCCCCTTTTGTCTGGAATATAATTTGTAGGCTGTGCTGCCTACAAGCACCACAATGCTTTCTTTATGTTATGACACATTTTACTTTTGTCAAAAATTGCAGCGCCTACTAACTGGATATTACACTTGGCCATAATGCAGTTTTCATAATATTTTCATAAACTGTGCTCTAGCCCACAATCTTTAAAAATATTTGACAGGAAACTAACTTGTACCTGGTAACTTGTAACAGATACCTGGTAATTTTCACTTTACTTTAGTCATTTATATGGGAGTAATTGTACTTTAATTTTAATGTAGATTTTCTGTACTCTAACTACCACTTCTAACACTTGCAGTTGTAGTATTTAGCTCAAGAATCCCCATAACCCAATATAGTACAATCCACTGGATGGCTTCCAGTCTGGTGACGTGGTACCAGAGGAGCGGAGAGAAGCATCACTTAAGCTTGTGTTCATAATGAACATCAGATAGAATAGAGCCACGCAGCAGCAGCGTAATCGTATTCATTACAAATTCTGCTTGATTTAGTAAAGAATGGCAGATGAGGAAGGAGTGATGCAAAAACAGAAACAACCCGACTGCGGGGGTTTTCTCCTTTTGTGCTGACCATGTACACCATCATGCCTTTTCTTCACCCAGCATGGAGAATAATGAGCTTTCTGACAAGCTAGAGCAGCTTGGCTAACAGGGAGATGGACAATCTGATTGGCCTGTGTGTGTCGAGGAAGCATAATCCCATGCGTACTGCCAGGACCGATTCATTACCGGCCAGTTTTTAATTGGGATTCTGTGGTGTGTTGAGTAACCTGAGGAGTTAAGATCTCTGTGAAAATGGGACCAAGTTTTGTGTGAGGGCCACATTTGAATAGCAAAGCCAAGAAATTTGCATACCTTGTGCTGGAGAAGGGTGGAAAAAGTAATTGCCCTACACATTGTTGCTGTGGCATGAGGAGGGATGCTGGGAGGCTTTGGACCACGTTATTGATTCCTTTACAGCTGAACTGCAGCATTTACGGGGTAAAAAAGATCTCCGTATATTTACGGATGGCTGGATTGACGGAACCAAAGTGCTGATACATCTCTGACAATACACAAAGCGCCACTAAATTCGTCAGCCATTATTATACTGCTGCAGGTACACTACTGGAGGACTAATTATTACTACAGGAGCCAGTTTTACTCTAAAACTGCTGGTGGATGCAGAATTATGCATCATCATTCATCCTCATTCAAGCTGGTTTACACGTGCCTGTGTGTGAATACAAAAGGAGGACAGTGACTTTAAAGATTACACAGGGCCGCTTATTGGAGAAGAAAGGATTTATCAAGACTCCGGTGGAACAAAATTAACCAATTTCCTCAATATAATAGTGAATCCCCTCTCTGACGGTATGATCAGGAACGCCGCAGCTGCCGAGAGATGAGCAGAATTAAAATAATAATAACAAAAACAACTCCTGCAAATGCTACTGTGACTGCTCGGCGAGGAAAATGTGATTCAGTCACAGCCTGCTCTCCCCTGTCGGGACCTGAACAAAGGCGGATGCAGCCAGCTATTTATGCAAATATAGATGAGATGTTGGGTGCAACCGTTTTGGATAAAAGGCAGAGAGGAACAACTCCAAATTCAGGGTATACCAAAACCCCGACTGGGAATAGACATTGCAGCTCTTTGTGTGAGGTGCTCTCTGTGTGTGCGGATGTGATATATTTTTGGCAAAGATAAAAACTCTCAAGACTTAGAGAAGGCCTGAGTTAACAAAAAGGTGTGATCTTAAAAGAAATGCTTCATGATATCCCATAAATATTTATGCATCTAATTTAAGATATCATTGCACTGAAAGTGTGGTACCTGCCCCGTTTCCACCGCAAACTAAGCGCCTACACTGTGATTTATAGCAGAGGATTCTTCGTTTCCAGCTGACAAAGAGGACAGTAAAAGTACCCCTTTATCTTGAAGCACCTCAGGTGGCTGCTGCTGCTGTATCCTCTGCTTTAAACTATGTCTGAGCTTTTTTTCAGGGAAGATCAGATACTGGCCGTGATTTGCATCGACTACGCAAGGTGAAAAAAAGATGCAGCTCAGCAAGTCTGCCCTCTTTGCAGCCATCTCATGCCATGGTGGGATTAAAGGGATGTGGCCTTATCTCTCTAGATCCTGTACACATACAAATTCACAGATACACACTTGTTTAATGCCTGAGGTTAAATGCCATCTGCCTGACAACAGCTTAATGGTGTATTTGGGTTTCCGTTTGAAGTATTTACTAGTGTGTGCTTTGACATTTATTTGTTGTCGATATTGTGTGTGCGTACCTTGAGCAGTTTGGCGTGTAGCAGCAGAGTGTAGGCAGCCTCGGTGTAGTTGTCGCACTCTTTGTGGAGGTCGCACAGCTTGTACAGGTACCTGGCAGGAAAAAAGCAATGATTTATGGGTCATGTCTGGGTGGGCCTCTCACACTTTAACAACAGTCAGAAAGTTAAGTCCGCTAGACCGATGCTACTTGACAGCCTGTTTTACCTTAAATAAAACTTGACAGACAGATAGAGAGCTCTGACTGGAGAGATTGCGGGAATGGAAATGTATTTTAACAAGATCTAATATTTCATTCTGGATCTCTAAGGAATTCGCTGGAAAGAAAAGGGCCAAAATGTACAGCAATCAGTCTTTGGCAGTTTAAGATTTAACTTAACTGGATGTCACAGCACCAACAATCCCAAGGTGCCTAATGTAAAGTACCTCATGCCTCATTTGTACTGCGTTGTACAGCTCGACTTGACTTAACTCAGTGTAGGCATTCGACTGTCAGAGTGACTTAGCTTGAAACTGCCATGACATCATCTTCAACACAGCGACTGCTGAATCTTTTAATCGGCAACGACACACTGGATCGTCAGCACTTTTTTCAATTGTATGGTGTAGCTGTGCTACTTGCCGTTAGTTGCTGTAAACTGTAGCTTGGCTAGTTACAAATGGTGGGTTTGTTTAGGATGTCCCCTGTTGCAAAAGTGACAGTTGTAATGATGACTCTCTCTGACCAATCAGAGGTTTGCAGCTTTTTAACCTTGTAGTTTCAGCTCAGCTCACTTGGAACCTTAATTAAGGTGGCACCAAAAAGAGTACAGAACATGATGTTGTATTATGGAAGCACGCTGCCTTTTAATACAACAGGTTTTCATTCATTCTAATTCAGTTCTTTAAATCTACTTCTTTCCTACTTGCAGTATGCTAACATTGCCAAAGCAAGTGTGAAGTAAAAAAAAAAAATGCACGTACATTAAGTTAAGATTAGCTGCCCACAAAATGAGAGAAAATGTACCACAAAGCCCTTTGCACACTGTTTCAACAAAAAATGTTGCTCAACCTGAACACCGTAGCGAAATGGTGCACACTGTTTTTAGATTGAACCTTAAGTAACAGGTATCTGTCACTTTAAAAATGGAAAACAAAAACAGAGCAGTCTGAGCTGAGTAGAGCCATACTTTATCATGCAGTGGAAACGGTGCATTAATTTGTGTGTAAAATGCCTCTAAAGTAGTGAATGTCCACAAATTTGAACACACTTAACAGGCAGGATATGACTCACCTGATGTACATCTCCTCTCTGTCAATCTCCTTGTAAAAGTTCTACAGGAAGGAAAGAGATCATTAAAATGGGTTTTGTGGTGTTTACAAAGGTTCAGTGTATCATGCTTACATCGCACAACTTTAGAAATCACTGAACTGTAGATTATTTTTTAATCTTTTTAAAAGAACAACATTTTGGCGGTGTGACAACTTAATTTTCTAAAATATGGATGAAAACCAACGTCCTGGCTTGTAGCAGGCAGACGTGAAGTTAAGAAAGTTGGCTGACATCAGAATACAGTGGTGTGCAATGTTCCCCTGGCTAAAACTTTAAACTTTGATTTTACACAGTCTACCAAAACATGACCCAGATAAATGCTGACTATAAGCCACAGTCACGTGAGACAAAAGTGACATTTCAGTGCTCCAAGATGAAATGTCACTTCACAAAGGAGAGGTGTCTCATGTGAGCTGCTCTGTGATAACATCTGAATGCGCGCTTACATGTGGTTGTTCCTTGTGTGTGGGTAGTCTCATGCCATTATGGTCACTTTATTGACAATAATAGCCTGTAAACAACGCTTAAGTGTTAATCACATAGATTTTGTTGATCACTCGTTAAAGTAATTCACCATCACCTAATTAAATGGTTGCAGGAAAAATATTCTAATGTATTAATTTAGATAAACCTTTTGAATTGTAAACATTGTTTTGATGAGTTGTGTTGACATAATAATGTTGATAATTACATCAGGTTAATATTGTGCGCAATTTATACTCAAATTTCTGCATTCACTGATTTAAAACTAATTTAAGTTTTAAAAACCTAATGAAACTGACTTTATAATTTGGGGTTAACTTTTCTCTACCTTCAGCTCACTCGTCAAATTCAGACAGTTAGGGACCTGTAGGCCAAACAACCATGAAACAAATACCATTTTCTCACTTAAAACCTTGTGTTTAGTCTTTCAGTTATTAAGTAAGTGTATCATATGGTATATAAATGTATCATTTTTTCATTTTACTTTATTTATTTGTTTTTAGAGTGTAACTATTGATAGTGGGATTATTTATTTCCCCTTGTTGTCTATACGTGTCACAATAAGTATTCAGCAACTGAAAAAAAAGTTAAATCTTACGAGCACGTTGACGGTGCAGCTCATGCGGTTTTCTTTGTTCTCGTCGTGCATGATGGTCCTGTAGTCCAGCAACCTCTCCAGCAGCCGAACCACCAGAGTGACAAAGTTCTCACCTGTCTTGGCCAAGTACTTGTGCTTCCTGCAGTGCTCCAGTAAACTGGTGTGTTTGTTTGGAGCGGAGGGAGCGCAGTGATGTTTTGTAAAGGGAGAGAAGCCAGGGGCAGTGAGGAAAACAAAAATGAAACATATATAAGAAGTTTTCCGTCAGTTTAAAATGTCAGACTTTCCCACTAAGGATTTGAGAGAAACAACCTTTTCTTTGCCCATTAAATCAGAGTTAACACCCAACTGCGCTGAAAGCGAATAGTGGCAAGCTGTGATAGTCGTGTGATCATCAGCACACTGTGATTATTTTGAGGAGTGCCATGTTGCAATTAGCATTACCTAACTTGTGAGAGGCTCAGGCGTAATCCTGCCCATTAATCAGCACTTACATTTTCTGAAAGAGAACTTTGTACTGCTCGTCTCCACGGCCCCCCTCCACCTCGTGATCCAGCTTGGTGATGATCTCGTTCTCAAACTGCAATTAGACAGAGCAGGCGTAAATAATCAGTGTGGCTAATTTTTCAATTAATTAACGCCATCTCCCTGTCTCACTCTCTCTCCTTGCATCAGGGCCTGGCTGAGGCGATCTGTGCTTTGACTTAATGTGTCCGCATCTTGCAGTCTGGCCGGCTGTGAGCTGGTGTTCATTATTCTCTTATCTCATTATTGTGTGTAGAAATTTGGTAAGAACACAGAATTACGCTGCATCATGAGACACATCCACTTTACTTTTACTCTGTTGTTGCTGTAGATTCTGACAGTGATGCATGGACTTAATTTATCTGATATTTGTATGTAGCCGCTGCATGAAAAAAAAGGTTTTATTGTGCAGAGACAACCCAATTTTCCCTGACTTCTTTATATGCCCTTGTGTTGGCCAGACACAAACACAGAGCAGGTGAGGAGAGTGCAGCCAAGTAAAAAAAAAAAAGATATAAATGCTGCTCTCTGCACAACCAACACACCCAGAGAAGGAGAGAGACCCAGTAAAGGGAATATGACTGACTTACAGTATAAAAAAGCTGTGAGGGCGATTTGAAATTGAGCACGTCACTAAAGGAGAGAAACCACAGGTGAAAACATAGGGGTTTTTTTCCATGAATTTTTCTTACATTTTGGACAATTTCGCTTCCATGATTATTTTTATGGAAAGAAAATCATACAAAACACACATTTAGCTTTAAAAGTTCAGACTTCTGCTGTGGAAATACATGCAAAAAATCATCTTAAAGCATCATTTGCATATTTAAACAAACAAACAAAAACAATAATTAATATAAGTAATAAACCAGAAAAGTTTCATGGTGATATCTATTAGGTAAAATTGTTACCCCATATATCTGTAAGGTCTTATTTATGGTCAAAATGTATAGAATTTCAAAATAAATATCTCTCGTTCCGTTATTTCCATCCTGCGCGCCCAAAAAGATCATCTTCAGTAGCACTTACATATACAAGACTGTTTATACTCTTAAGAGGGGTTTGTTTCTATATCATGAATAGACTGATTTAGAACATATTTTGCATGAAAACATGATGAGAACAGATATTTTTATGGCTGTTGTCAGTATCTTCTGATCTTATGATCTTCTTATCCAATTTTCATAGTTCTTTTTTGGAAATGTATGCAAATTGGCAAAGATTTGATTAGATCATGCATTATTTGCATAAATCATTTTTTTTCTGTTACAGAAAACTTCTGCTAAAAAAAATGATTGTCTTAATGTAAGTAATCAGCTGGGGTAGTTTTATGGTGTAGAGTAATTGAAAGACAAAAAGAAGAAAGACATATGAGGGATTAAGCATGTAGAAGATGAGAATAAAACAAAGCAAAAGTGGCAATTAAATAAAGGCGACGATGAATAAGTAAGATATCAAGTGTCATTTAAAAATGTTCACACAGCTTGAATTTCTTATTGCCTTGGATAGAGAACTCCATAATTTCAATGCATAGTTAAAAATAGGCTGAGCTGCCCATATTCTCATTTGTGTGATAGTTTGTATTTAGAAAACAGTCCATGAAGGATGATAAACGGATAAAGAATTGGTAATGCAGGCAGGTCTCAACAATTAGGGGCATCATAATCAAGTAAAACAACTTTATAATTAATCCTAAAAGACACTGGGGGTGAGTGCAGGTTAGATATGCTTTATCTTTCTCGTTCTGGTTCAAAGCCTGGCAGCAGAAATCTGAATTAATGAGAATATTTGTATCACAAAAAATAAATGTCTTGATGTGAGAAAATCAACTTGGGAAGTTTCATGGTGTTATCTATCCGTTAAAAGTTTTACCCTATTTACCTGTAGTGTCTCTCCTAAAGAGAAAGAACAAGTAAAGTGGCATTCACCTCCAATGAGCCAGATCCTGAGTGACACAGTGACTCGATTAGCAGCACTTTACTTGAGAAAACGATGTTGGTTAAACTACGAGTGACTTCACAGGACTACAAGAGCCAACAGAGACATGAAGCCATTGTGCTGCTTTACAATTTGATCCAAGCACAATAAGCATCACATACTTTGCGCGCCCACATAAACATCACAAAGCTGAAAACTGCCTGAGACATCTCATGGCTGAACAGCTGTAGCCAAACGGATTTCCTCATGCAGAAAGGCTTAATTTTGCACTGTAACGGGGCATAACATTAAGTTCCACTTACCGTGGCCGTTGATAATCAGAGCACAACAAAATGAGATTTGCAGAATTACAAATAAGCTTGTGGCTATGAAACTTTGTCTGTTTTACCGTTTGGCACACCAACACCCGCTGCGTCTCACAGAGTCATTTTGTTACAGCCCTTTTGCTGTGTCATATTTCAGAGCACGCACCCGCTGGAAGCTGCATGTGAAGTGGAACTCGCACTGCATCATGTCGAAGAAGATGGCGATGGTGGCCTTTCGCAACTCAATCTCAGGGACTAGTGTCATCTCCAGGATAGGACCCACCATCTCTGGAATGAATTTTATCTTGTGGGGCCCTTAGAGAAGGAAAAAAGGACATTTACATATAAATGCACAGTACACACAGCTCATTTGTAGACTTCAGTGTGCTTCAAGCACAACATGATGATCCTAACGGGGCATGAATAATCCTTAATGATCTGCAGATTTAAAATTAGCTGCTCCAAACAAATAAAAAATCTGTCTCCCTGTGTTTATCAAGTCTCTCATCAAGAATTTTCCATGACAATCAAGCGGTAAATAACTTCGAACCAAACACCTCAGGTAAAAAATAGCAAGAAGCTCATTAGAAAACAGTGAATGAGTCAATCTAATCTGGTGGAAAGCTCTAATTAAGGGATCAGATGGTGGAGGTTACAATGAGAAGACTTTAAGGGAGGCACAGGTGCCCAAATATAACACCTCAATCCCCAAAACACAATCTCGTTCCGTTGAGAATTGACTCTCTCATCACACGACATAAAGCTAATTAACACATGGTTGTCTATATTTAGCGGCTGTTCTTTGCTGATTTGATTTGTAATAACTGAGAGCGAGAGCACTTAGTTTGCAGATGATCATAAACATGAATTAACACGTCAAGTGCTGCCGTTCTACTTCAGTGCATTAATTAAGAAAAATATAAAAACTTTCTTTGGATACTAGCGAAACTGAACAGTATAGACACAAAAGTTGTTTACCCAGATTGTACCACATGTCCCTGATTTCAAAGCCGATTTGTCTTCTCATGTCCTGGTACCTGAAATACAAACAGGATCAAATGTTACAAAAAATACACGCTGACTAATATAAATCCCTAATGCAACATAACACACAGTTTGTGTGAGCGGCTGTGTCATGTTTTTTAGCTGTGCCGCACCTGCTGGAACTAAAGTCAATGTTAATGTTACAAAGATTTCAGTCAAAGTCAGAGAAGGAATTAGAGAAGTAGCCCAAAAATCAAGGGAAAGTCAATTCAACACAACACTTATGTGGGCGCTAAAAACCAGGCTGCTTATTTTAAGCTTCCATTGGACATCTGACACACAGTGGATGCAGATGCAACAATGACCAAGTGACAATTGCTATTGATTTTTTTTAACTAAATCAAACATATCTTTGTTCGTTCTTGACAACACACATTAAAATAAATATTTAATAGCCCCTCTGAGAAATGCTTTGCTCTGATGGAGGTCCAAATGTGCAATGACCAAGTTAAACACAACGGACCCTATTTTAAACAGTCTATAGTGCATTTAAGGCATGTTCAACTCCACTTTGCCGCTTTAACAGCTCATAATCAGGGCACAAAGTAAACAGATTCAAAGTGCCTTGACAATGGCAGGCTTGTTTTGTCTTTTCATGATGTTCTTATGAATACAAACACACAATGATGAGTTAATTCTCCTAATTCAAGCTTGCAAAATACACACATGCTGGCAGTTGGCAGGCTGTCAGCTGTGGTCTGACTTCTGCTCTGTGTATATGCATTTGACAGGGGACAGAAGACATGAGGAAAAGTGTTTGATTAGACAGTCTCTGTTAGTACTAGTTCCTTGAGGTCCACTCAGGGTGTCAAGAGTCCTTATATAAAACAAAGATTTGCAAAAGAAGCTGGGAGGATCACTTCCGTCCTGACTTTGGGTCTCGTTTTTTCCGAATGAGGGCTTGTAAGCTGATCAGCTCTGCCATGTCTAGGTCGCGAACCAATCTGCACGGCAGCTTGGAGCCCCGTCTTCCCGCCTGCCACACAGGCCCAGGTCACAGAGAGGACAAATTGTGAAGCGGAAAAGACAGAGAGAGAAAGACAGACGATGTATGATGGAGAGACTAACAGCAGTGGAGACAGTGGGCAGAGAGGCAGGAAGTGAGACCATGTCTGTGTAAGTGATCACATGAAACCAAACTAATGGATTTAGTTCTTTGAAAACTGATTGGACAATAGATAATAAAGAGAGTAAGTTCAAGCTTGAAATTGTTTTAAGATCAAGAATATAAGGGACACAATGGAGATACAGTCCCGAGAGAGCCATTTCTGATCGTTTTTACCGTATTTCCACTGGCCTGGCATTGCATGCTCTAGCTGCAGCATTGCATGCTGAGAGGTAATCAGATGTATTTTCACTGCTGGCTCACCACGAGGAATAACTGCACTGAACCACAATATTGTGGTTCTGTTTTGTGGCGTGCCAAACCGCCACAGTCTCTGCCCTCAACCAAGCCATGTGGCTGGCTGGTGGAGTCGATGGATAACTCTATCCTTAATGCCAAGTCATGTCACCCACTGTTCTATAACACATTTATGCACTAACTGAGATTAAAATGCATCATAAAATAAAGAACAGATCACCTCATAATGCTGGGTAGAAAAATGGTTGTATTTATTTGGTTGAAACTACCACAACCCTTGTACAAAATCTGGTTTTATATTAGAGTTGAATGACCTATGTGTGCAGGTTAGGTAGCCATGGTTGCCTCCTGGATGGTGCAGTTAGTGGTGATAATGCAAAACAGCTTTGATATTAGATCAATTTGCAGCGAACAGTCTAGCAGCGATCCAACAGCACCATAAATTACATTAATTCATTAAAGAAAGTCAATTTAATAGAGAAAGACTAACTTTTTCTAATCAGTGATAAAAAAAATCACTGTTCAAATTGAGGATTTAGTTTTTCTTTTTAATTTTTTTAAGGTTACGAATAAGGGTGGGCTGAAAAAATTCAACTTTTGAAGTTCTGAATGGTAAAAAATGACATTTGGTACAGCCCCACTGGTTTAAGCCACTCTAACAACATCCAGTTAATGAAGGTGTGCATCAAAGTGTAAATGCAAATCTCCAATCGCAATGCAACTAAAACACCATAAAAGTCAATTATCTGACACCACTTTACATTTAAAGCTAGTTGTGGTATTAACTTTCTCCTCCCCCCAGTCTCATGTCCTCTCCAGCTGGTGGCGCTGCAGGTGACTGCATTGTTTGCTTATGCCAAGAAGAGTCCCATCTGACATCAGACTATCACACTGAGTGACTGATGGAGGCCTGGTGGCACTGTCTCCTCTCCCGAGCACACTGATGGTATGACACCTTTGCATGACATTGCAGAGAAGTAAAAAGATAAGAGTTTGAAGTCTAAGTGTGACACCTCTCCTGACCTCTAATTAATAAACATTCAGCACCCCTTTCACACATTGTGACATTTCAGAGCACCCTGAGGCCCTGACAGAATTCTGAAAACCCAACTGATTGTTTTTCCAATATTGTACAAAGACACACTAATGTATTTTGACAGAGAGGAGAAGAGCATTGAAAGAATCCTTAACGAAGACGCTGCGTCACCTCTTTGTAGTCTGGCCAGGTCAAAACAATTTACCACAGTTAGCTGTCAAAGGGAGGGAGTATTACCCAGGGATTGAGCTTTAAGCAGAGTATTGGCAAGATGATAAAGTATAAAAAGATGCCTGCCTCTATAAATTACTGTAAAGCTGCATGCATTATGTATTACATCTTTGAGTGATTTTGCCTCTCATCTACACTTTACATCTCGGTGTGGCTTATTATTTATTCCTGCGCACATCTGTTGCTATATGATTGTTCTCGTAGCATGCATGTGTGCCAGTGGAAGCATGCAGGTTTGTCTGTACATCTGGGAGTGCAGATGACTGCTCGGGAGGCAGCGTGTCCTCATCTGAGCTGAGGCAGATGCAGGGTGCTGTTCTGTCACACTCCTGTAGGCAGCGAGACAGGCAGCTATGACTGTCGGCTGTCAGGACCTACAACACATACCTGTCAGCTATGGGGCGTAAAGCTCTCAGAGAGGTTGACTAAGAATAACAGAGGGAGAATAGAGGGACAGCGGGGAGTGGAGAGTGGATCTGGGGCTATCGGCAGCCATTGCTGTATAATGCCAGAGGGTCAAGGGGGGCAAAGAGCAAGACTGGGAGGAGACAGGAGGAAATGAATGTGGAGACATGAGTTGGTGGAGACAGAGGAGATAGAGGACAGGGGGCAGATGGAACAAGAGAGAACAAAACACACAAGTGACTGACAAGCAGTGGCCTGTAAGAGCAGATGAGATGTGATCAAAGCCTGAAGCAAAGCTAGTGTGAGATATTCACACAACCTGACAATATGACACTCTCTCTTCTCATCACTCATTTGTGCATATCACGACAATGACATTGCTGCATGCTCATTTATGCAGCTCTGTATGTGCCTACACTTCCACGACCTCTGGCCAAAGCCCTTCTACATGAATGGATAAAGGAAAATTCTGTGTTTTTGTAGCAGTGTGTGGGATTTAGTGCCATCTAGTGGTAGGGACTGCAGATTGCAACCAACTGAAACTTCTCTTAATGTGCCATGGGCAAACTACCGGTTAAGCTTTTTTAGGTTTTTCCTGGGAGCCAAATTATGTGCAGATGTTTCTTCCTCTCCAAAACACACAAACTATGTGATTAAAACCAGTAAAAACACTGTATAAAGTAGTTTCAAGTTACAAATCAGTGTTTCTCTGATGCTGTTTGGCTCTTCGGAGACGGGACGCTTGCCTAGTTTTGGCTATTGTGTGCTTAACATTTTTCTCTTATAACTCAACATCCAGATGATTAGAGGGTTTTTACAGGGAGCCAAATCATCTACAGAGGGCTCTTCCTCGTTAAAACAAACAGAGCTGCTAATTTAAACACCTAAAAACACTGACAAAGGCAGTTTCAGTTTAAAAAACACTGTTTCTCCAGTGCTTTTTGGTGCATCACAGAGGGGCCGCTAGCCCAGAACCTGCTGATGTGTACACACCTTTTTTCACTGATAACTCAAGACCCAACTGTTCAGGAGGTTTTTCACAGAAGCTGTGTCATCTGCTGAGGTCTTTCCCTCTCCAAAACAAATGGGAAAACTGGTAAAAACACTGAATTAAGCAGTTTCATGTTTACAAACTGTGTTTTTTCAGCCATGTCCAGCTTATCACGGAAAGGCTGCTAACTACAGTGGTTGATGCAAAAACCTGAACAGCCTTTTCAAGAGCCAGTGTTTGGTTTGTCCATTCTGGGCTACAGTAGAAACAACATAGCAAACCCGATAAGAAAAGATAAAGTAGATATGAAGGGTCATTCTAAGGTAACGAAAATATAACGATCCCTTTTTTAAAATGATTATACACCCAAGATAACACACTTATTATATTATATTCCATTTCTGCCAATATATCCACCAAAAGCCAACTCACTAGACCTTTAAAACTCTGGTCTTATTTTTGAAATGTATCAAATTTATAACATTGTATCCATCAAAGTTGCTGAAGATTGGAAACACATCAACACGGCTACACATCTATTTGGGCTGTAAAGACATGTTAGTCTGTTGTCAGCATCCTGATCTAAATGTGAAAAGGAAATGAGAATCACACCGGCACTGGTAATGGTCCAGATCTTCATGAGCAGCACTGGGAGACGTGTGATGCAGGGAGAAAAGCCGATGCTAAAGAGCCACACTCGACACAACTCTGATTTCTCCCCTCTGTTCTCTGCTCCCAAGCGAGGCACAATAATTGGTATTGCAGGCAGGACTGACAGTTCATGCGCCAGCACACAGGGAAACGGGATGCAGAGACGGAGAGGTAAAAGAGAGAAGGTGAGTTGTAGGTGGAGGGAGAAAGATGCAGAGGAAGTGTGGGCGGGTAGAGTCAGAAAAAAAGTGGGTGAAAAAGAAATTGGCAAACCCTGTATAATATCCTCTTCCATTGCTCTGGAAGCTACCTGGTTGTATTTGAATGACATATTTTGGAATGTCAAATAAACAGTCTGGAAATAGCATGGCAGAGATCAGTCCTTTTTCTGTGCCAGGAATGGCAGTTCTTGTGTATGTGAATCTGTTTCTTTCGGGGAAGGCTGACAAGTGGAGAAAAGGCAGGGTGGGGGTGGCTGGGAACGTCTTGTTTGCTGTGTTTAGCTGTTTGTGTGGGAGCTTATCAGGTCCGATAATAAAGCACTGACCAACGAGGAGTCTCGCTGTCAGGCACGGGCCAACGTGATGAATGCTTTAGTGACAAAAGCTCCTCCAAATGAAGATGAGAGCCAATATGCTACATGTCTGCCCAGAAAGCATTTACACGTTTGGCTGCATTACTGGAGTCTATGAGAAATACTAATGTTGATGAATGGCTTTTTGTAGACACAGGCAGCGGATGAACAGGAAACAAAAGCTCTCGCTGAACCTGTAACTGAGAGGAGGGATACACTGTTAATTTGGTACCTTAATTTTTTAAAAATCACTGTAATTAAAAATTAAATTATGTTTACTCTCTATCTAATGTTAAGTGAACTTGAAATATAGTTGTATTTAATTAATTTTGTGAAGTTGTTGCAAACTAGTCAGTCATGTTTTTATATTTTTAAACATGATGACAAAACAGACCTTCAAGATCTCTTAACAAGTTCAGTCAGATTAGCTTGATTTAATGAAATTGCTGACACTTAGGAGGAACAAACTACTTTCAATTGTAATTTCTAAGTTAACTTCACAAAATTATGCAAATACAACAAAATTCTAAGTAAACTTTACATTTATATATTTGCTAAACATAACCCAAGATTAAAAGTTTAATGTACTTACCCTTTTCAAGGCAATCAGTGTGCTAGATTTCTTTTTAAAAAAAGTTTAACTTAACAGATTTTACAGTTTAGTTATTAGAGCAGATTTTGGGAAGCAATAATATCTAAACTTTGTGGATTAAAAACTTGGTGCTGCGTGCTTCAGAATTTTCCCCCTGTAGCTGTTAAGAGAGAAGAAACCAAAGACCTGTATCCAACAATTCAAGAGGGGATTCCCAACTTTGCCTGATACCTGGAATTTGATGTGCTCTCCATAACCATTAACCTCAAGGCTGTTCTACTATGTTCAGAAGGGCGAATAACTAGTGCTCCACTGGAGCCATAGTGTGCAGGGTATCCCTGCGAGCCTCTGTGTGATGAATTATATAACCCCTGCTCATGCTGCGGAGGGAGCTTGGGCCGTGTTGGTGTGCAATGAGCAGGCCATGTGGATTTAGAGAGAGCGCTCGCACTCACTTGTGGAAGATCTTGGCTCTTTTGTCGCTTGAGAAGTTCTCCAACTGCAAGGACTCCTGGGTGAGGAAGGCTACAGCCAGGTGAAAGTAGTTGTTCCACAGCTGATGCACATAAAAACAGAGCGACAGACAAAGAGTGTGGTGTTACAATAATGAAAGAACATTGACCTCACAGTCAAAAAGCAGTTATCATTCAGTACCAAACCACACTATGTGGGCTGGAAAGCTTTATAGTTTCATTTAATCAAAAGGTTTAGATGTGATGGGTGAAGCTGTGTGTTAGAAAGCTGTCCTAGTGGTTGGACAGATGATGATTTAGACCAATGGCTCCCAACTGGTCCTGTCACAGGGTCAAGATTTCTCTTAAGTCATAAGTTCAAGGATAACATATTTAGTTTTATTTCACAAAAAAGAAAAACAACATGTTAGCTAAGAACACAAAGAAATACAACATAATGCAAAATAAACAGAAATGGCACTTCAAAATAAAAGCTCTATGCTGGAATTTCACCGTAAATTAAATGTGTTTTTCACAAACCTGTAATCTTAAAAAGTCAATTGCAGTCCATTCAAAGTGAAAATGCAGCCCACTTTTGGACCCCGACCCACCAGATGAGGACCAGTGATTTATGCCACTGGCCTCCAGACCGCACTCGCAATCAGACAATGACAACAGCTAACAGAAGTGCTACAGAAGCCACTAGTGAGGCGCAGGTTGACACACAACCAGCAGATAGGGCAAGCTAATTAGAAAATGTCGCTGGTTTCAGGTGGGTGGGTCATCAAGTGACAAAGCAGCGTTCTGAGTAAGTCATTAAAAACGTATAGAAACCATGTATAATAGTCCACCTTTCACCTTCTCTACCTCCCTTGTTCTCTTTGTCTCTCTCACACAGCAACCGGCTTTATCATCAGTGCTGCATTACTCAAGGTTTCCACGTTTTTGACCAGGATAATATGTTGAAGTGACATTAAAATCTCTCTGGTTATAATGTCCAGTAAAAATAATTCCCACAGAAAATATGCAGGCCTAACACTGTGCCCTAAAAGCAAGCGAGGGGCTCTCTGTCCACACTGAACCCGTTAAATATGCACTTATGTTTCCTCAAGTAAACGAACCACTCTACCAATCAGCTGTGCACTCGAGTTCACACTCAAGACATAACCACTTAAAACATGGATGAGTACTTGCCGTCTTTCACATTTGTGCTTTTTAAACAGAAAACACATTTTATATTGTGACATTTACTGGAAATGACATACAATAATTCCAGCAGCTAGTCTGTCCTTAGCAATGGTCATTACCAGAAACTTGCAGCTCTGGTTTGTGTGCTTGAGGTTCGGGTTCAGGTTCAGGTGATTTATTTACATAAATGTTTACATCCTGATCAGATGCCTGAAGCACCTCAACTGGCCCCCTTTGACGTGAAGGAGCAGCAGATCTATTATGAGCTCCCTCCGGATGTCTGAGCTCCTCACTCTATCTCTAAAGCTGACCCCGGTACCCTTTGGTGGAATCTCATTAAGGCCAATTGTATCCGTGTTCTCATTCTTTCAGTCACTACCCAAAGCTCATGACCATAGATGAGGGCTGGAAGCAATTCTGAGTGCTTCCTGTTAGAGGTGTTGCAGGCACTTCAAACAGGTAGGAAGCACAGAGGCAGACCCAGAACACACAGGAGAGATCATACATTTCATCTGGCCTGGTAACACATTAAAATTCCCCAGGAGGAGCTGGAAAGTGTTGCTAAGGAGAGGGACATCTGTAGTACTTTGCTCAGCCTGCGACCCAGCCCAGAATAAGTGGATGAAAATGGAAGGATGTTCACGGATCGGGCAGGGCAGATTACCTCTAATAAAAGGCCAGGTTGGTCAGGTTTTAAAAAAACAAGCATCAAAAAAGGATGGCAGGGCATGAGCATCTGTAGATGGATACAATTAGGAAGCATCGAGATGCATTGATTATCATGTTATAATCACATTGTAGAGCTTTGATTAAGAATCAGATCTTGAGGTGCCTCCAGATTCCCACTCCTACCATTAATGTATACAAAATACGTCTCCTCATGATGAGTTTCCAATGCAAAAAGAGCACACACTTTCTCATGAGAATACCCATAACCTAAACTACATGACAGTTTAAGCTACAGCAGTAAAAATGTCTGTGTAATTCTATCCAGTTAAATTATCTTTATACAATTGAGCTTTAGTTTTAAGTAAAGAAATTCCAACACTGAATTCATTCAACATAAAGAGAACTGCAAGAGCTATAAGTCACACTGAAACCCTGTTAAAAATATCACTCCATGAAGGCTTTAAAAGCTCAGCATTTTAGCTGTTGACAACATTAACTTTCTTCCATATGTCAGACATTTAAAAAAGCAAGCAGAAAAAAAGCTGTTCTATTCTCGGGGGAGCAGGTTAAAATATTCTGAAATGCACATCAAATTGCTGGCCATTACACAGTAATTGATGTTCCTGCTCCACAATTTTTATGTCTACTGCCTTCAGTGATCTTTTTCTATCTCTTTCTCTATTCAGAAACTCCAACAATGCTACATCCAGAACATTAAAAACAGTCTCAGTGTGAGACTGCAGTGAAGTGATGATCCAAAGCTGCTGTTAATAGGACTAAAAAAACCTCCGCCTTTGGGAGGGTGGGGGCGCTGCTATCAAGGTTGTTAAAAGAAAAAAAAGAGCTCTTACCTGTAGCTCAAAGTTGGTTTGATCCAGAAATTTCTTGTTCAACACTGCTGCATACTGATTAATGGCCCGCAGGAACACTCTGGAAAGATAAGAGGATAGAGTTTAGATCTAGTCTTCACACTGATTTTTTTTCTACCTTAAAATAAAGGTCTTCACATTCTATAGTTTCTAATTACATGGACTTAAAGGTCGCTTTCAGACAAACTCTGTGCAGCCCCTATTGAAACCACAGTGCTCAGTGATCAAGTAGCTCCTCGATAGTCATATTCACACCCACGGCAAACCAATGTGCACCGACGCTTGAACTCACAACAAATTGTCACATAACAACATACAGCATAAAGGCTCAATAATGTGCCATGTTTGAATAAATCAGTTACAGAAAATGCTACAAGGAATATACAATGTAATGTTGTTACAACACCAGAATTTTAAACTTCAATATAAAAAATAATTATAATTTCAAAAAATTACTTGGTACCTCTTTTAATACCATGGCAAATAGATAACAAAGACAAAATAGAATACTTATTTTCTTTTTTTTTAAATTAACAACACAAAAACAAAAAAACAAAACAATGTGTCCATTTTGACTTTATATATGAGGAACACTGGGCTCCAAACAAAAATACACACAATCATAGAAACGTTTTTCCTTGGCATGGCTGGGGGTAGGGGTGGGAAAGGTGGGGAAAGATGATTGATTTTCTTTGAGAACCACGGTGTTTGTTGTCAAAAGTTCTATCTTTTATTAAATAAATGGCATTACTAACTGCACAAGACCTAAATATTGGCACTGGATTTACATCCTATACTTTAGAATCGCCCAAAATGAACTCATTAATCGGTAGACTGAACAGTAGTTTTAAAGCTGCAGCCAGACAAGAAGAGAGTGTTTGCCCTTGTGAAAAATATGCACTCAGAGAACAGAGGTGAAACACAGGTTCAATCTCGCTCTTTGGCAGACTGAGGTACAGAAGGGGCTCGAGGCACTCCCGAAAAAAAGATGCAATGAGTAGATCTTAATGAGAACACTGTCTGATGGGTTAATCCACTCTGATGTTGCAGAATTAAATGTTAATAACTTAAGTGGCATGAAGCTTTTAGAGGGGAATTATGATTGCTACTTACAGAGTCAGAGGCCCATTCGCTATTTAACTTCATTCCCTTACGGAACCAGCCATACAACAATGTGTGTACTAATCTCTAAGAATTACCCACGGAGAAAAATAGAAAAAAATAACCTTATCATGAGAATAGGGGAAAAAAATGTCCAGCACAGCATTTTCAATAACCTGGGTTACTTTATTTAAGGAACACTCCAGGTTTTTATGGTTTATTAATTTCAGTTGCTACTTCAGTTGGTGTGAGCACTTTCCTCGCAAATCAGTAAACAAACTACAACAAATGATTGCCTTAGGCAGCACACAAAGGTACGTTAAAATGTGTGATAAAAAAATTGGCAAGGTGAAACAAGGACAATTGTTATGCCACTAAAGTGGATTGCATCAGGGGTTTCATGAGCGAGCATTAAAGCAGCATGAAGATGTAACACTCGTGTAACTGGCACTGGCAGGTGAGCAGACATCTGCTGCACAGCCAGCGCCAAGAGATCCTTCCCCCTGTTCGCTGTGACCAAAGGTAAGCCCTTACTCAAACTGGGCCTCACTGTGGGAATTCCTCACATATCACCTCTCTTACTTTATGTTTCAGCTGCGTCGCAGTAAGTCACCCAGCTCACGGAAAGGTTTGAATTTCATTGGCATAGAGACTAGGCTGGGGTTTCCCTCACCACCTTGTCTAACTGACCTTGAACAGGAATAACCATCACTGTTGAGACGGCAATGCTGCGGGATCGAGGGTATTTTAAAGCTATACAATATTAATGTCCCACATTTATCTCCATTGCTGACTAAATGCTATCCGGGGCCGATGTGTGATACATATTAAGAGTCACCTTAATCATTAGCTGGAAAGGTTAACTGTCATTGAACACCTTTGGACAAGCCATTAGAAGAGCATTTCTTTGGCTTTCTGGCCTCAGAGTGGGGGACCCCCCCCCCCCCTCCCGTCTCCTAAGCACTCAGACAGCCTATTACCACCATCCTGTCTGCACGAGCACAGGCTCCCCCTCCACACACCTCACTCAATTTTCTGCAGCTGTGAACATGTCAATATAGTTGATACGCTTAACACTGGACTAATGCTAGAATGTGTTCCTATTTTTTGTTTTTGCACCTGTGGGCTGAGAGACATTACTGCTCAAGATGTGGGGCTCATTATGATCAGTTTTTAAAGGTTCTGTATGTACAATTCAGAACATTAATGTTTAAGCAACCACTATTTGCTATGTAAAGTTTAGGGCTGCCCCCTGATAGTCAAAGATTTGAATCATCAGTTATGGCCCCTCAGTCATGCTATTGTTTGATAGAGCCTGCAGCGGATGCGATGCAGCAGCTCAGAGGAAGAGACGTTCTGCACTGTAAGGTTCCAAGAGAACATAAAGCCCTAGTAAAGCTATAGTGGAGAAAATGTGTCCCAAGCAGAGAAGGAAGTTATCGCTACCTGTGTGTGCTTCTGTGTTTGTTTTGGCGGTAGATGGTCCTGTGTGTGTATCCCACTGGCTAGGTAATCGCCGTGGCTCTGCACTGCGTTCATTTGGCTGTTGCCACAAACAACTCAGTCCCAGCCCATTGTGGCAAAACAGTGGTTCCCTCTCAGGTAAACACTGTTAGCTCTGTCAGTACTTTTCCCATTGTTAGCATTGTTCACGCTGTTAGCACTGTTAGCTGCTAGCCACCAACTCAACCTCCTTCATGTTGATAGCCGTGTGCAGACAACCTCTAAGTCATGGACATGCTCTGAATGTCACATACAGCTTCTTCCATTAAAAAAATAAAAGATACTTTAACAACAACTACTGAAAAGGGGAAACTCAGTACAGGAGTTACTGAGGTTAGTTACATTGGTCAGTCTCAAAAAGTGCATAAATACTTAGTGGAAATTCTCTATTACTTAATGTTTTATTTGCTTAAATTGTATGGTTTTATTATGCTACACCCTGAGGATGTTATGAATTTTTTAATGGTATTTTTTGTATTAATAATTGGCATTAACGGTATTGTGTTTGTTTTGAAGCCCACTGCTTTTGGTTAACAGCAACTGTCTGTTTTTACCGTATCTCAGACAGTCTCTGCTGTGGGACCACCAATCTAAATTGCTTTTAGCTACTGTATATCTGAAGAGAAAACAAGTATTGTGCTCTGGCTCTGTGAGATAAACAATAAAATGAAATAGAGAATACAATACACTTGATTTTAAAAAAATCAACAAACAAAAATCCATGTGAAAATAAGTTTGCAAGTCTGCCTACAGCAGGATGCATAACTTTAAGGAGCATCAGGACAGAAAAGTAACCCAATCTCATTAAAAAAAAGTAATTTTCATAGAAAAATCAATGAAAAAAAAGGATGGGCCCTATGTGTATGGCCAAAGGGACAACTACTGACCTATAAAACCTTAATCTGCATTATACAAAATCTAAGCAGTACTCAGAAATGGTAATGAATCATCGGTAATCAAAGGCTTAGGCTGTGGTCTTCATTCAGCTTCAGCTAAAAAGTAAAGTAAAAGTATTCCACTGATGGAGAGATGGCCTTTTCATAAAAGTAGAGAAAACAGAGAGAAAGGGCTACAGGGTTTGCTCTTGCTCACGAGGTAGAAAACCGAAATTTATCAGAACGCACCGCACCGCACCAAATGAAAATAATGCTACCACTGGTGATTCATGCAATGCAAGCTTGCCCATAGGAAACAATATGGCAGCTGGCTGATAACAAACAATCTCAAATTACAGTAAAACAGTTTTACTGTTCAATCTCTTTTATTAGGCACCCACTTCCTTTCCACAAATTCTCCTATTACAGCCAAACAGTGCACTAAAATATGTTTGAGGACATTTTTGTGCAGAAATAGGCAAAACAGTGACAGAATCTTGGCTCATATTGATCAGCACAACTTAGTTTAACCATCTGATTTCTTTTTTTATTTTTTGGCACCCATAATATGGTCACAAATTCTCGTATTCCTGTCAAACAGTGGACATTTTTGGTGAGAAACAGGCAATTAAATAACAGAATCTTGGTATAGATTTGATGAGCACAACCTTGTTCCAAAGTTAAGTCAAAGGCTGAGCAAGAGAGAGAGGCTGCTTTATCTCATACAATTTCTATTTTCTTTGTGTCTGTGGTGGCAGGAATATGAAAATGTAGAAGTACAATCTGTAATTCGAGTCTCAGCCCTCCAGCCAGTGCAGAACATGTTGCCCGGTGGATTTGAGCTGAGATGAGCAGGGAGATTTGGGCTGGTAGGACAGAAGAAAGTTTAACATTGCTTATTTACTACACACACTGTTATGACACTAAGCTGGTTAAAAAACTGACTGCGTATCCCTTTAATTTGTCGACATTGAAAGAGGCTAATTTAGAAGTGAAGGGTGAGATGGGTCCAACTGAACTCATTTGTACTCACCAATCGCACTCCAATTCTACAGACATTATCAAGGTAGCACACATTTCCCACTGCTGGGTCACACAGTGAGGAAAAGAGCGAGATCAATACCCTTCACAGCTTCTGGCTAAATATGACTCAACAGGCAAAATGCAGCTGTAATCAACCATTTCTGCCAGATCTCTCTTTCTAGTAGCAGCACTCTTTCACGGTTCCACTACAATTGGTTGATGATGCTGGTGGATGAAATCTCCTATGCTCTCTACATGACTGATCTGCAGTAACTGAGATGTTTTATCATATACATGTTACACGAGTTCCTCTCTCTCATACTGCAGTTCACATGACAATGTAAACTCTATTACCTAAAAGCCTATTTGAAGCCAGCAGTCTGCCTGAGCTCAGACATATAATGGGCTTTAACGAACAGACAGGACAGTTCCTCTGTGAGCACATCCTGCCATTAATTAAAGTGAAAAACTTAATGAGGCGGATGAAAATAGAAAATACTCTCCCTCACAGTGGGCTCTGACTAAGACTAAGACACTCCAAAAAGGCCATTTCAAACAAGATTAAAGGCACTCACAGATAATTTCTTGAACTTTGGAATATATCTTTTTAATGTGGCGCTAAAAAGTATGAAATTTAAAAATTGTGCTCCTTAAATAAATGTGATATACTAACAAAAGCTCTACTTTGTCTGTATTTGAGTTAGTCCAAGAGGAATAACTCATAAAAAAGATGTAATTACTGTAGAGTCTTTAATTAATTGCCATATTGATTTCAGGGAATCTTCTTTGCACAGACGCAGCGATATGAGTGTGAATCAGGGCTGTTTGCATAACTGCGTGTAAAACAGTCTGTGGTGCCGCTGCTCTTTAGAGCTTGCATTATTAACAAAGCCAAATGCCAGGGGGAAGATGCTTGGCTACTTTGCAACATCTGTGATGGCTGGTCATTATGCTGCAGAGGGAAAATAAGATGCAGATGCAGAGGGAGAGACAAAGACAAACCAGTTCTTTATAACTCCATTGCAACTACAAGCTAAATGCTAATGACTGGGAAATTTAAGCTGCTGCTATAAATGTAATCAAAGACTTATCCAGCGGATTTAGTGTTTGCTTTATGCCTTCAGCTAAGACATCAAGCATTTCCGCGGACACCCTGGAAATGTGTAATTCCTGAAAACAGCCTGCCCTCTTAATGCTTTCTATTTTTTTCTTTTTTTCATCTAAAGTTCAGCAGGGAAATCAAGGTAGCTCTAATCATCTTCAGAAATCACAGGGTTCCCCATTTTCTGCTTAAGGAGACAAAAACATAACTTGGAGATCCTTTAACTTTTTAATTAGGCAGTGCAGGCGCAGCATAGAGGCTCCTACACATCACAGTCATTCTGATACTGTATACATACGGCATCATTATGATAAATATGCTCCATCAAACTGTCAGTGTCAGAAAAATCGCCCCATTACTGCTGATTGATGGGTGTGCTGTACATTTAAATTTCAGCACAGACAACAGAGGTTTTTCATACTCTTGTTGCTTGTTAATTTTTTTTTAATCAGCTAACTTCTCACAGCCGTGGTGCACAGACTTGAGCTCTGACGGATGATGTGCACCGCAGACACCTAGCATATATGCTAATGAAAAGTTATCAGCAGATCATACTTGCTAATTGAGTTCAGAGAGCATCCCAGATAATGATCACAATCTATTTGCATACTATTGCTGTAATAGCTGGCGTATCTGTCTGTGCTCAAAGATAAGCCAAGGTCAAAAAAACCTTCATTATCAGACCCATTTATTAAATTAGATTACCTTTATTTCAGACCCCTGATTTAATATTAGATTGATTTACCCGTCAACATATTTTCAACCCAATTCAATCAAACTCTTGATAAAGTTTATCACGGCTTTTTAGATAAACTGGGCTCAGTATAAACTTATACTGAGCCGTACACCCGAGGGGAAGATGCAGGAAGCTCTAATGACACAAAAAATAGCGCTCACTTCCTCACTCCACTTTAACACTAAAACCACTTTGAGCAATAAAGAGCTCTTAAATCTAGCTGGGATCATGGTGCAAAATACAATATTTGCACCAGATACAAAATCAGATACAAAATGTCAAGAAGAAATCCTTTTGAGGGTATCTTTGGTATTTTTCAATGTATTTACGTTTTCCAGTATTTTTGAGTCTAAGTGACTACAATGCTCAGTGAGACCGCAGCAGCCGGAAGCGGTTAAAAAGATAGTGATGTAACCACTCAGGGCATTTGTGCATAGTCTATTTTCATCCACTAAAAGTTATTTTTTTGCCACTGACAGGCTCAAACTATTATTGTATGTTTTCAACAACATTATGGAAAGTATCCCCTTCAGAGATAGCTTTTCTTTGTTAAAGAGTAAGACGCTTATTGTTTATCTAGAAACAGCCCTAAAATTGCTATCGCCAAACCCACCAGACTCCATGTAAATTAACAATAATTTTAGTGTGTGTAGAGTCAGTATATTTTCAAATCTAACTGGGTGAGTTAAGGAGTTGTTTCAACCGCACCAGAGGAGCTGATTACTGAGCTGAAACAGTAGAGAGATGAACCAAAGCTAATTTTGTGAGTTTTATTTTGTTACTGTCAACTTTGAATGAAATTTGTGTTTTTTGTATAGGGGTGTAAAAATACTTAGATCTGGATCGATATGTCAATTCATTCATCAATAATCTAATCTTACCGATGCAAAGTGAAAACATCGATACATATCTCACCTTTAAGATTTGCCTTTATTTTGAAATTCCCACTGCATGTCTTTGTCAACATTTCTGTACGAGCACATGTCCTTCCTCAACATTCAACAGTGCAAATGGCCTTCGGCCAGGCAGATAACGGTAAGCAGCCAAGAAAAAGACAGTGAGGATATTTACTGATATCATCTTACATCAATCACAGTCCCCTGACGTAAATCAAATTGAAATCATATTGTGGCAGACTGTGATATCAGCAAATATTGTGTCATTGTCCAAATAATCAATTTAATATTGAATTACAATAAAACTTATGAGTTACAGCCCAATTATAGACAACCTTTCTGTAAGTTGTCAGACACTTGAAACAATGAGCTCAGTCAGTGGCAAAAACAAGCACTTTTAGTGGACGAAAGAGCAAACATGCCCCAAGTGGTTACACTGCAGCCCGTTTTGCTGCTGCTGGCTGCAGCACTCTTGCTCAACACTGAACTCAATTCAAAAATTGTTGTTCTCATCACAACAACTTGAAGTAACAGAGTCTAGGCTGAAAAAATAACAGCATTATTTGCAAGCAAGATGATATGCAAATATTTTAATATCAGGTTCATATGGTCAGTGATTAACTTGATATCTCTTGGAAGTTAGTGAGAGAACCAGAGGGCACTCAAAAGTATTTTGCTGCGTTGTTGCGTAGCACTCTAAAATAATGATAAAGGCCAAGTAAAAGATTACTTTAGATATGTGTGTTTGTCAGTTGGGACACACACAAAGTGTATGTGCCTCTGCATAAAATGACAGCAAAAAAAAAGACATGAATTCTGACTGACCCCACACGCCAGTGAGGGCCCCATCTGTCATGCGAATGCTATGAAAAAAGCCGCAATCCCTTTGACTTGGCAGCACCAGGCAGTGCGGTGCCAGCGTCAGAGCTGAAGAGTGCTAGTTTCCACCAGCCTATAAACACAGGGATCAGAGATGTAACAATGACAGCAAAAGGCTGCTTTTCATCCAGGCCAAAAGTTTGTGAAGAGGTGAACGGATTACTAATGAGGCAACACGGGCTGATTCACACAGGAACTCCAAATACTAGCGAGCAGGAAAACACCCACTTTCTGCACTGGAGTCAGAGTGTTGGCGAAGTTCATGTTGAGCAATGGGTGAGATAATGAAGCATTTTCAAAGTTACCAGATGAATCATGAAGCAATTAAAAGTGATTTTAACAGTCTAAACCTTTAACATTTTGTCTTTTGTCACCATTTCTTTGGAATACGAATGACCTGCCTGCAGAAATGAGAGTGTGAAGAATAAAAGCATTTGGATGTATTTACACATTTAGTGGAAAATGTTCACTCTCTAACAATGTTTTGATAAAGATATAACCATATTTCATGCAGTGAAACTGTTTACCTGGATTCATTTTCTAAACAGCAGTTACACCCAGCAAATTAGAAATGATTATTTTCATGCCGTGGGTGCAGTTTTTTGTTATGCATCAATGCTAATATGAATGCCAAATTAAATACATAACAGATATGCATTCATGAAATGGGGCCGTTTGGTTTGATACACTGTTGATCTACAGACAGAAGCAACTAGGTTATCAAAGTGAAAGGAGCTCAGCAAGTGTTTCAGCAAACATGTCAGTTCTGTTCAGAGAGGAAAGACAGAAATGAGCTACAGCATATTCACTGGGTCTCCAATGAAGCATCTGCCTCAGTGTAGTAACTCAGCCTTATTCTATATACAAAAGACCAAAAAATGTTATTTCACTTGTATGTCAGCGAAAATGAAATTAAAGTCGGGGTCATCTTAAAATCAGAGGTGGAAAACTCAAGTGCAGCACAAATTTGAAGTATTTCAGTACAGTCATCTCTCATTTATCATCATTAGCTACTTTAAGGATTAAGAATTTAATCTATTTTACAGACTAACAATTTACTGTGCATACATTTTTTTTTTTACAAAGAGAAGATTCTCTTTTTTAAAGAAAAGATGCAATTGTTATTTATTTATTTCAATAAATCACTGCTATGTTACATTAATTTAGTTTACACTCAACACACTTCCATGATCCTTTTCAAAACTTTCAATGATTTTTACTAGTTCTGTGACTTTTTCAGGCCTGGAAAATGTGATTGTGAAACTCCATGACTTTCCCAGGGTTTCCATGACCGTGGGAGCCCTGTGTAAATTTAGTACTTTGATTTCAGTACAATTCACTTTTGTATGAAAGCCAAAAAGTACAGTGGCAGTTACTGATCTGAATACTTCCATTCAGGGCTCCATTGTTGTAGGTCCAGTTGACGGATAGTTTTCCTACATAGTGAGTCACTTGGCTGCTACTTGATAATGACTTTGATAAAACCATGTTGAAGAAATCACATTGGATGTTATCGCACTTCAGGGGGCACTATTTAAAGGCAAGCTGACAGGATACGATCACAGCCACTTGCGCTGCACTTCATGGGCAACACAATATTATTTGCCTGTGCTCAGGCTCATCGTCAGGCAGATGCACTCATAGTGACAGGCATGAACACATATTCCAAGTAGTATGCTCTTTATAGTCTGTGAACGGGGTGTCTTTGGCATTCACATCAAAGCTCTTCGAGTATGTATGGGGAAGGAAGATTAACGTAAGGCTTCTAACCTACACTGGCATGTTGGCAAACAAATACTCATACATAAAGCAGCAGCTGGTGACGAAGTGCAATATGCAGCACTACAGCATGTTTCATGACTCTCCCATGGTTCCTCTGTAAAGCTGTTTCTTAATCTTATTGTTGCAGAATTACTACTCAAATCACTCACAAGAGAGAGAGGGTGGACAACTGTCACCGCATTAACAAAGCAACATAGTAGGAAAGCCATGTAAAGGTCAAGCTGCTCTTTTCAGCTCACAAAAAGCTGAGGCTTGAGAAGCACTGGCAGTGTGCAATGAAGTGAGTGTGTACAGATCATTTTGGAGGCTTTTTGTCAAACATGTTTGTGCAACATTTAATGCAAATTCATAATAAAATGTCAGAAATATACACTCTGTTGACAGTTTATGTTTATACCGAGTTCAAATGCGGTCTAATATACCGGTCTTGCAAATCCTACCTTGGTTGGATGCACCTATAAACTGACAGTGTACATGACACTACTAACTAAAAAATGCTTAATGCTTAATTTTTAGGTTGACAATGATGCCTCGTTGAAATTACCTAATGGAGCTTGACAGGATTTTAAAGCCCCACGACAGTGCATTTTAGCATTTTTATGATATTTAGTATTTTTAGTCATTTTCTGACTATGCTGATTAGCTTCACTATTTGCCAAATATTTTTAGACAAATAACTTAATTTCCTGCTCAAAGCTTGATAGACAAGGTTGGTGGTTAAACAGGATGATGATGTATGATGATAGCAGAGGCTGCAGGTCATAGGTAATCCTCCAGTGTGGTGCAGCTGCACTGTCATGGTTCTTTACATTTGAGCAGTAAACAGATAAACATTGTTGCAAATTAGCAAATTAACCTATCTCACATTTTGGCTACATTTAAGATGAAACAAAAGTGGATGGAGCAAATGAGCTGCTGAATTTATCTTTTTCCTGGCTACACCTGCAGTGTACATACGACATAAGGTTGTGCCAGTTATATACAATGAGATTTTAGTTTTGGGATTGTGTCTTCAGTTTTTGAACCAGGCACAGTGCTGTGAAACTTGAACTCGCTTGAGGCTAATGTAAAGTGTCAAGTTCCTAATCAATCACCAGCAAGTACCTGCAAAACAAATGCAGACGGGGTTATCAAGACCCCGAAGTGAAAGCCCTGTTTGATATAAAGCAGCCAATATACAGTTGAAATAACTTACTTAACAAAGATAAGTATAACTTGACAAGAAATACTGATTTAAAATTAAGATATTTCTTTAACTTGTTGGAGTTACGCAAACTGGCAAACAATAAGTCGCCCACATAAACAGTCAGTTATATAGTAGGTGCAGGAAATATCCATTCTTTTGCCACAGGACACTTTTTAAAGTGGAAATGGACACATTATTTTTGCGCTAACTTATCATTCTTAAGTAAATGTTGATTGCACAATCTAATGGCTGTAGAATAATGACAGCATTGGTGTTTAGACTGGTTTGCTATAAGCCTCGCTTTCACTTTGTAACTCTGTCTGCCACTGGGTGCGATCTCCTGGGAACACAAAGGCTCAACTTATGGCAAAGAGGAAGTGCGACAACCAGTGCACAATCAAGACGGAAAGAGAATATCACTTTTGTTTTCCTCGGAAGCTATCGGAAGCTATCACCAGTCACCAATGTAAGTTCTTTGCATGTACTATTCCCAGAAGCAGAAATGGCGGTCAGTGGAACAACCAAAGTAACAGTGGAAAACAATCTGAGGAAAACGGAAAGCGATGTGGTTGTCTTTGCGACAGTTGTGCCAACAATAATACCACTTGGAAACACTAGGAGGGAAAAGTTGTCTGTTTCCACTTTAGGAGGAGAGTATGTCAAGTCAGATACCCATAAGCCCACAGGCAGTGTGTTTTTTATCTTGGTGGGTGGTGGGTTGTACGGGGGCAAACAGGATCACAACATCATTGGCAGTCTTTTCACTCTCTGTGAGTCCTCCTTCTTTACTGCCTTCCAGAGCTGCCCTCCAGGTCCTGGATTAGTCATGGAGAGAACTCCAAACAGCAGCCATCCAGCTTCAGAAACCCTCTCCTAATGAGTCTGTGAGGGACTGATGGCATGGGTTATCGAGTTAAAGAGCTGCTTCTTCAGCTCGCCTGGGCTTTCATCTTTTCATCTGCCACGCTGGGCTCTCTGAGAACTCCCCATTCATCTCCCAATCTACCATTCTTACACATAATTAACAGCTCTGCAAGAAACTTTTGGCGTCCTTTGGGAAAATGAGCTGATTCTGAGAAGGTCATCTGATGTTAACTCAAATCTAATACATTAAGAGTTGATCACATGTCCCAATAAGCCTGTAAGGCACGAAAAAGACATCTTTTTCATGTTGATCAAAGACAAAAATAATACAAATCGCTGTTTGGTTTATCTCTGTGTTTTGTTTGGATAACACAAAACAGTATAACTATTATCTATACTGTTCTATATCAATAACTATATCTATTCTGCAATAATTATAAAACATTTGCTTGATATATTGACTGTCCTTTTGTTACTTCAGTAATATGAACATTTTAAGTGTCAAGTTTTTATACCGGGGGAATTGAAGATTCAACACATTATCAATTAGTTAAATAACTAATTACGGTTCATCATCAACATCACTTTTACTCAGTCTGTTAATTAAGTCTTTTGGTGCCTGCAACATTAACAGCTGTTCAAATGCTTTGCCTTATGAGTGGAAGAAAAAAGAGAACATTGCCAATGAACATTGTTCGGATTGATGATGATGACAGCGCTTAGTATGCAGTGATTCAGCACATCTTGGGGTACGAGGTTGAAGAGCGCAGAGCTCTTGAAAAGTTTACTAGGCAACTCTGTAAGGGAGCACATTAAGCTGACTTTACAAAGCAGCCAGCAGCTGTTGAGTGGCAAAAAATGTGATGCAAGGTTTTTCATCCCTGGGAGAAAAAAACACGACATTAACTATAGTGCTTAAGCAAATGCCAGCTTGTGCTAATTCAGTAAGTGCTCTTTAACAAAAATAAAGGTTTATCTACAAGGCACTTGTGCCTCTAAAAATGGCAAGAATAAATTCATATTGAGCGTCATATCTGCTTTCCTGAAGCTTTTGCAATATTGCCATGTTTAAGGAGGAGCTTTAATTGTCTGATACAGTAATTTCTACATGGAGGATTCAAGTCAAAACCTCTTATTAAATTTCACTATGAATCAGCAACAAAGAAGTCTAAATTTTTTAGATTCCAAAAAAATAATCTCTCTTGCTTAATACCAGACAAAGCAAGAACAACAAGTGAGACCTTGAGGTCAGGATCCTTAAAAGCCTGACACTCATCAGCTTCACACGTCTGTATGGAGAGAATATTGAGCAATTTTGTGTGCTTTGACCTCAGTGACCAAACTTGTTCTCTGTCACTTCAGAGAACAAGTGAGGGTCCATCTCTGCTGCCATTTAGCTGTCACTGTTAAGCTATGGACAGTTGGCTTTGTGGGAAATGGAAGTCAATGGCTAACCAGCCTGATGCTGCTGTCCCCGGGGCAATTAGAGCCCATAAATCAGTTTACAACCTGGCGGAAGTACGAGGCGATGGGTGGAGAAGAAGGAGTGGGAGGAAACGACTTCTGCTACTGCTGATGCCCATCTCATTAGTGGTGCGATCATAATGTGTGGACATGAAAGAACGGTCTGCTGGTGCTGTGGGTGGCTATCTGTGTGCTGAATGTGGCATGTTTAGATTGCCCAGAAACAGGACACTGTGAGGAAGGACTAAGGGATATTCAAATATGCTTTGTGAGGATTTCAAATGTATTTTATAAAGTTCTAAAATATATGTAACTGTGTTTTGTTTTATGTTTTAAAGCACTTGAAAAAAACAGACACAACCAGTTATATTAAAAGTCAAGTAATCAAGATTTACAATGGATCAGAATACTATGTTTACCCTGAGCCATGACACTTTTCAGCATGTTTTAGCTAATTGTTCTGGATTTATGGCAAAACCATTGCATGGCTCAGTCCCACTGCTCTCATTAATTCTTTTTACCGCAGCAGCAGGAATCTGTTTCCAGCCAACAAGCTCTGATAAACCCACTCTACAACTACCTGCACAGCACTAATGGACACTATGGACATCACCAGTGTCCCAATAGATGAAAGTGACATTTACATGTGTTTAAGTTGCTGTATGCTGCAGCTAACAAGCTTATTAGTTAGTTATCTAGCTTGATAACTGACATCAGGGCAGTGCACTTTTCACTGATGACTGTTGGTTTGGTGTTCATTCAAAAAGCTGAGGCGAAGGACAAGACATGTGCTCATGTTTGTGGGTTAGATATAAAGAAGACCTTAGCAGGAAGGCTAATGTGGGTTGTTTTTCAAAGTTAGTGGCTCTCATGTTGTGTATCATGTCGCTGATATTCAAAAATTGCCAAGATTTTACCTTCATGCCTGCTGCTGACGAGACCTAAGATCTCACTGAGACCCAGTCTTAAAGAAAAGTTATGCTTTGATGATACAACGGGTGTAACCATAAGGCCGAAATAAGAACGCCAAGATACGAATGACTAAGCTGAAGACCTGTCTGTTGGTGCAACCCCAAATATTTTTCTCAGGAACTGTTGGGACCAAAACAAAAAAAGAGTAAATATTTTACTTTTTTTGAGTTCTAACTTTGCTCCATGTCTATTGAAAATGTAAAGAAGAAACATCCAATAACGACCATATCAGCCAGACCAGTTTTACAAGTTTATAATGACCAAAACCAGACACAAACACAGCATTAAAAATATGAGGGGAGGTCCTCATACTACAGCCGCTGAGACATTCAAGCTCAATCAGTTTTTGCTGCTCTGGCATCAAAGAGCATGATGCACACCCACAGATTTTACGCCCTTAATGCAAAACATTTATAGCCATCTCATGGGATGAATGAACGTGTCACCTTGGGTTCTCAGTGTGTGGAGCAGGAAACAACCCCATCAAACACACACTCTGACAGATGACAAAAAATAGAAGAGTTTGGCTAATTGGTCGCAAAGTCAAAACCTGCTGCATTCAAATGGGCTCAAGTATTAAGACTGTGTGATGAGTCAGAGTTTGACAGGCTTATTTTTCATTGAGTTTTACAATGATTTAACTCCAGCAAGTGGCTGAAAGCAATGACTGGAATGCAGATTTAATCGACTGACTGTCATAAACAAGTGCAAGCAGACAAAAGTCAAAAGGCTCGATCAGGAAAGATCTTTCTGGGCATTAGAAATGACACATTTGCCTCTTGACTACGAGTCAAAAATAAAACATTTCATTCACCACAAGCATGATCTTAGGATGAACTGCTGGGCGCTCAGAGATGCTCATCACATCCCCGAAGCTGCTTTAAAAAATACAGCATCACAGTGGCTGTGGAGTGTTTGAACAAGCTAGTTAGTCCAGTGCATGAATGTCAGACCATGTGTTGTTGATGTGTGTGTTTGTGTGTGTGTGTGTGTGTGTGTGTGTGCATGCGTGTTTGCGTGTGCGTGTTTGTGGCTTCTAAGGGTCAGGACAGCATGTTTTTACTCCCCATGCTGCAACTCAGACGACAGCAGAACAGATGTGATTTGCACACCTGCAGGGCGCAGGGGAGTGTCATCACCAGTGTCTTTGCATTGTGACCCAGGTGGTTGATGGTGTTTTTAGGGGCGACGGTGTTAAATCCAAAAGGAATCTGGCTTGTAGCAATCAAATGGACTGATGAAAGCAATAGAATCAAAATTGAGTAGCAATGAAAATCTCTAGTCAAATATCCTCGCTGGTGATGATGTTGGAATGGTTTTGGAAGGAGTGGGCAGGAAGTCAAACAGCTCACAGTCTACCAGCGGCTCCCTCTGTGAGCTCTACACCTGCCGTAAATGGCCACTTTGAGGCAGCCCTCCAAAATATACACCTACAGGTACTGTGATGAAATGTGAAAAGCCTTGTTATTTCAAATTAGGTGTTCAATCTCAACTCCCCCGATTTTACACATCAAAGTCCGTTTATAGATTTTTAGGAGAACTTCTGCAAATGTGGAAAAGTTGTATAAAGCCTTTTATGGCTCCAGAGGGAGCTGTATGAAAACCTATGCTGCCTAAAGTGATGTCACTTGAGTCAGCGTCTGATCGAGCTAGGGCTGGGTAATACAGCTTCAAAAGAAATACTATGATATTTTTTAGACTGTTGTGATACACAATGCACAATTAATTTACGGACATTTTTGGTTTCTCTTCTTCTTCTTTTAGGCAACTACTAAATGCAGCTTTTGAAAACTCCCAGCAGTGGCTCACACACATAACACATTGACAAAAGCTTACACCTGTCCCGTCCTGCTAACTATCCCTTCTTCACAGACATTGCTTTGGCATTGTTACTGCCTGCGCTGCTGGCTTCAAGGATAGGCAGCTCTGCCCCTTCATTCGTACCTTCTCTACAGAAAAGCAAGTGGTAATAAGGGTGCAACATTCCCGCCTTGAACAGGCAGTGTAAAAGGGGCTTAACCTTCTCTGCTCCATTATAAATGGAGACAGCGTCAGTTGGTCGGAGTGTGTTTATGCGCATTGCTGAAGCTTGTATGCAGGTGACGCTGATGTGAAAGTATATCGGGGCAAATTGAATTCAATATTAATTTAATACTACTCCTTATAGTAAAAATGTAATACATTAATATGAAAATGAGCAAAACATCTGGTTGACATTCGAAAAGGCATCAGTTACTAGTGATCACTCTGACTATTTTTGATCCCCAATATCATCGTCCATCTGCTAAACGCTTCAACACACCCAAATTGTTCACAGGGTGGTGGTTCAGTTGCATTCTGGATATTGTGAGTGCCATATTTGAACAAGGCAGTGGTAAATCACTGAACTCATTTAACAAATATGTACATTTCACACTGACCATGAACCTTTGACCTTGGTTCAAAACACACCAGCAGCTTCAATAATGCACGGATGGTTCCTTTCTTTTTTTAATCGAAAAACTTACATGAGGCTATCAACCGAAAGCTGTTGCTGTGCCATTGCATAATAGAGCACTACAACTCATTCTGCTACATGTCTCTTTTGAAAAGATACAAATGGAAGTAAGAAAAAAAACCCACAAAAGCACCTTTAAATACCTTTTTTGGATATAACTTCATCTGACAAGTGCATAAAAGCACAGCTCTTGACTAAACTCCTAAACTGCAAAGCACATTTCATCTCTTTTTATATTTCCAGCAAAAATGGAATCAGGCAAGGTTCACATTAATAAAACAGAAGGCCATGGCAGCACAACAAGCAACAAAGTAAAGAGATGCTGAGACTAAGTTTGGAGATTAGCAGGCAGTATACACCCGAGCATCTATAATTCATGTGATTGTTTGCGGCTGCGCTGACTGCTCATCTGATTGCTCCACTGCTGAGGCCTTGTGCTGATATTTGCATGGAGAGAAAAACATTAGAAAATATCCTTACCCACTCCTGACTGCTGTTCCTTAGCAACAACAGTGTAGGGAGTTTAGAGGAGCATGCTTTATGTGCGTGTTTATGTGCGTGCGTGAGTGTGTCCAGTACTTACTTATTTTGCATCATGTTCATTATGACCCAGTCTGAGGGGTAGACGTTTTTCCCAATGAGATCTTTAAACATGATAAATGTTTCCATTAGGAAATCCTGCAAGAAAGAGAAAGTTTTCAAAATGAAAACTGTTATTCTTCCCACCTCTGAGATAAGAGCAATCTGAAATGAACTGTTGGGAGTTTGTGGCTTTCAGGCAGAAACAGCTTTAAGATTAGTTTTTAAGGTCAAGGTGACACTCATATTTTCCTTTTGCAAGTGGCTCTTGAGACCAATAATGCAGCGTGTTTTTAATCCTCACATGTTGTAGAACAATGAGAATACAGCTGTCTCACTTCTAGCAGGAAAACCATTCTTAAGATATTTAGTTAACCGACTGAATACATAATTATAAGCTATTAAAGCAAAACATGACAACTTGATAACTAGGTTCAGTTGTACTACTAATAGAAGCTCAGCTTAACATGACTTACAATTCTCCCTCCTTAAAGTCATCAACTTTTTTCTTTTCATCACACCTACAATAGCTTTCTCTTAATATGAGTTTCAGCTAAATACCAAAACCATAAATATGCATGTAAATCTATTTCTGGCACTGGTTTCACTCCTGGATGAATCCCTGTGCTTTGCGGTGGCGTGTTTAGAGAACAACTGCAAAACAACAAAGTCCTCTGGGCTGCAGCCAGCTCTGAAATGTGGATATGGCCCACGCCAGCTTCAGGAACAATATATCTGTGGGAAGATCCTGCTTCATCACAGTGATTGTTTATCCTGCTGTGGGAACTAGACAGGCAGCCTCAAACAAGCCCCTGTGTAACAATCATGAAGGTCACTAGAGTTCTATTCATGTTGATTTCTTTTTACAGTCAGCTGGAAAAATATCACTAATGCCTTGATAAAAAGTGTAGATTAATAAATACTGATGTTCAGACTGATCACAGTGCTAGCATATACAAGCCCATTAAAACAATAAACACAAATAAGTGGGATTCTTACTAAGCCTAAAAATTCTCACAGGGGCATCCATTCAGTTAACCAGAATCTGAAAATACACCCTCCACCTGTAGCCCCACCCAGACCACCAGAGGCATATTCACGTGCTTCCCATACATTGGTTTATTTTATTCCTGGTAGAGTTGCCTACAGCTCCTTCGCTCAGCCTACAACTTCCCATTTATCAATTTATCAGACCACACCAGACAAGAATTGGCTCACAAGGTAGCCCAAGGCCTCTCCAGCTTTGGAGACAAACCTTCAGTTGATGGCTATTAGGAGTGTAACGGTACACAAAAATCAAGGTTTGATAGGTACCTCGGTTTTGAGGTCATGCTCAGCTAAGGAGGAAAATGCAAAAAAACTGCTCGTTGTTAATCAAGAACATTATTTTATCTAGATATACATGACAGTTACACAGTGGTCAGCTGTCAGTGACTCAGCGAGTGTTTTAAAACTAAATTAAACATACAAAATAAAATATATAAAAATACAGTAGAATACTACTGAAATACTCAGAACCACTGAGCTCTCCAATAAATAAAATACTTCTTGGGAGCAGTGTTTGAACAACTCGTTTTTTTCCTTTCAGTGGTGACAGTCACACTCAGGTGGTGCCTTTTCAAATGCGCGTGCAAGTTTGTCATGTTGCCAGATGAACAGCTAAATGCCACTGAACAATGTCGACACACTGTTTTGTCTTGTCCACTTGCCTTTCTCCCTTTTCAGATTTTTAAGTTCCAGAATGAAAACAATTCTGTGCATTAGCCATTCTAATATTATAAATGATTTATTATGAATATTTACGGACCGCGGCCCACCTCTGGACCGAAAAGAAAGTACTCCGTGACGGTTCGTTATAAATACGTGTATCATTACACCCCTAATGGCAATAGCTGCCTGAATTTGGCTTGTGCAAATCCCCCAGCGCTGGTGTCAGAGCAGGCTGGTTGCCAGCAGCTGCACCGGGTCGTACCCATGTAATGGCAGCAACAGAAAGTTTGCTGATCCAGTGAGGAGTTGGGGCTGTCCGGTTCCATGGAACTAAAGTTTGTGCTGTCTGGATTTGGGTGGCTGCAGCTGCAAACTGGAGGTCCTTTTTGGAACCAGCTCTCCTCCAAATGAGGTGAGCTATAACGGCCAGTGTTATTACTGACACCAGCTACTGTTAGCTAAATAAACATGAACTTGAAGCAACAGATGTGAGCCTTTGGCACAGCTTAGCAGAATGTTTTTAGAAATTTAATTTTTAGAAACATTTTGCCTCCATTTCTCAACACTTTACCAATATCAAGACATGTTTCATGTCATGTTTATTTGACTGTGTCAGATTCTCTTTCAGCCTCTCTTTTTGATAAGTCTGTCTTCTCTTTTTGGGTTGCTTTCCAGTGCTGTTGTTATCAATATTGGAATAGCATTTTTTTCAGCAGGATTTTCTGCCAATGAATATGGCTTTCACTGAAGGGATGTGCACCCACATCTGCTATTATAAAACCATAAATAGGAAAGCCCTTTCACTGAAATGACCCGTTATTGGCCTAAATCTCTGCATGGGCTAGATTATCAAAAAACCTGAAAACAGAGCCAAGAGGAGGCGAAGAAGTCGAGTTCTTCTCAGTTCACATAAATTAAAATATGCTTAAAATTTATTATGGTATTTTTGCCCAGTGTCACAAAAAAACTGCCTACCTGAGCTTTAATACAAAATAAAAGTAGTATGTGCAGGAACCGTAGCTGTAATCTCTTGCTACTTGGATTATAAAGCTTCACCTGTTATATAAACCAGATTCTTGACCTTGCTATGAAGCTCAAAAGTTGTTTGCTGGGATAAAAGCAAACAGTGGGATTTCCCCACTTGTCAAAGTACAGTAACATAACGCTAATCTGGTAGCACATACTTGAGAAATACCGCTTTAAGGGAGGAATTATTCAAAGCTGAAATCCATAACATCAATGAGATTTATCCCTCCTCCACAACTTGTTGGCTGCAATGAGTGATCTGCTTCCCTTAGGAGTTACTATCATCAAGAGCATGCTGTGCATGAAGCAGCCTGAAAGCGAGCACTAACAGAAATTCAATTTCATACTTTATTGTGGAGGAAAAACATTTTCCTAACAGATCTAATCTAACGTTTGATGTCTAGGAAAGACAGAGCAAAAATGATACTGAGCTAATGGCCTGTAAGTTATTACATGACAATGTAGTCCCAAGTGTCTCATCTAGTCGACATGGACACACTGGTAAAGGGTACTCACCACCACATCGCTCCTTATCTTGCCAAAGGTGCTGATCAGATGAGCATAATGATAGTCGTCCATCTGTCTCAGTGTGGCAGTCATGCTGGCCACGAAGCTTCCCTGGAGAAGAGAAAGAAGCATGTTCACTTCACAATCAAGTTCAAATTGAAGGCTGAGGATAGATTGACTCTGCGCCTGTGATTTTGATAGATACTGACTAGCTAAGTTGATTGGATCTGAATGCTGAAGCCGGGCTGGCCTCCCAGGTTTGAAAAGGTAGGCGCTTTCGCTCAGTGCCTGATCTCATTAACCTGTTGGCCTCCACTCCCCACCTCTTTGTCTCCACTGATTATAATGCCTGTGAGGTCCCTAAAGCGCTGTCTTTACTTTACAGTGTGATATCCTGGCGCTGGTTAGCACGCCGTGCATGTGCTGTGGAGAGCAGATAAGGGAAGGCAAATGGCTGGTAGGCTGGGTGGAGAGAGGTCGCCGCTGTCAGTGAGGGTGTTTGGACAAAGGCCGAGACATGCAGAACAGAACTGGGAGAGAAAACTGGGGGTGTATCGATAGATTTCAGAGGGGCCCTGCTTGAGTGCTTAACTGGACTGGATCGAGTACATACTGTTTAAAGGGACAGTTCACCGCCCAAATCAAAACATACATATTTTCCTCTTACCTGTTGTGCTATTTATTAATCTAGATTGTTTTGGTGCTAAGTTGCAGAGTGTTGGAGATATTGGCCCAAATGTCTGCCTTCTCTTTAACATAATGGAACTAGATGGCACTCGGCTTGTGGTGCTCAGAGAGCCAAAAAATTCATCTGAAAAACTGAACAGCAGTGTCTCTTTCAAGAAATCATGACTCAAAGTAATCCACAGACCTTCGTGTGAGCGATTTCATATGGGAACTATTTCTCTCTCTCTACCAAACTATACCCACCAAACGAATCATGCATCTAGTTCCATAATATGAGAAGGCAGACATTTCTATACCACTCTACAATTCACATCAAAACAATCTACACCAATACATGGCACTAGCAGTAAAGAGGAAAAATATTTGTTTTTGATTTTGGAGTGAACTGTCCCTTTAAGCCTGACAGCTAGGTTGTGTGAGAAATTCACAGGAATAAATGATTCAAGAACAGACTTAATACAGAGAATCATGATTATCAGCTACCAAGAGACTCATACTAGAGCAAAAGAAAGACGCAGATGGAAGAGAGATGGTGCTGTAAGTGTATGCCCTGGACTAACAAATATGTATTGCTAATTAAAAATAAATCTAAACAATAAGTTATAAGATTTGCATAAATACTTTGAAGAAAAAAATACATATTATTACTGAAATATGCGCACATAGTTTTACCTCAACTAGCTGATCAAAGAAAATGTAGCAAAGATAAGAGAAAGTAATTAAAACTGCTTTGTCAGAGGATGCATGAGAGCACATCCAGATTAAAAAGTCTAACGTCTGATAAGCATTGAGATGCCTTACAGGTGACTGTCTGTATTATACACATACATATTTAACTAGAGATAACAAAAACAAAGTCTTATTGGAAACTGATATTTCAGAGTGAAGACACAAATAAGACTAAGTAAAGTTTTTTAATTTGATATCTCTTTAAAGACAAATTTTAAAATTGATTTATTTCAAACTTTGACTGTCTTTAAAAATGACAGATGCACAAGGCAGCCTTGATACACACTTTAAAGAAGTGGAAAGTTTACTTGTTTTCCTGCCATCTGAAAAACAGAATGACTTTGAGCAAAGTGGACGTTTATTTTGAGCAGCAGTGAGAATTGGTTAAAATAATGCCAGCACCTTTTCCACAAGTATCATTCCGTGGCTAATGACCTGAACAAACCCCTGGTTGGGTGTTTAATCTAGACAGGGACTATCTCAGTGAAGTGAGGACTCTGTTAATGCAGCCCTCATGCGACAGATATAACTCAGCTGCTTCATGGTAGTTAATCATCACAAGGCATTCTGTTTCACTGGAGAACCTCTCCTTGAGCTGTAATTAGGCCTGACCCGCCAAAACACAGCGGAGCAGAAACAATGCTGAACACGCGCACACACACACACACACACACACACACACACGCACACGCACACGCACACGCACACGCACACGCACACGCACACACTCTTCCCTCACCTGACCCCCTCTTCAGTTCTGTTCTTGTTGTTCTGCTGATGTCGTAGTGGTCACTGTTAGCTTGGTTTTACAGTATGTAACACTAAAATATCTTAAGACAAAGCTTAATGTCCTGTTAAAGCAAAAAAGTGATTTCGTTTTTTTAAAATTGTTAGAAAATGTTCGAAAAGACTTGCTGAAAATCGATGACGGACTGCAGCCATGCTTAACATAATCTCGCGACAGACTCTTGTTCAGCTACTAGCAGCAGCTAACATCAGCACAAAGCGCACACCGACAGCAGTGAGCAGCAACTGCCAACAGACGAGGTAGCTACATTTGGGCTAAAACGACTGGAAGGTAGTAAATGAGGGCTATTCTACTTTTGTTTATAGGATTGTGGCATTAAGCAGACTTGTTTATTCATGTATATTTTAGACTGAAAAAGCAAAGAGGACTGAATTCACAGCTCACACACAGGGTGAACGTGATGATAACAATACATAATACAATGCTACGAACTCTAGCGGTTCTAGTAACCGTGACGTACTTTCAGCTCCTTCGAAGACAAGCCCCAGCATCTCAGAGGAGAGAATAATACTCATTTTTCACAATTTGAAACCTACTTTTATGTACTTGCCAATGTTATTAATATTTCAAATTTGGCTGGGTGATTAAGAACGTCATTTTGTTGGTGTGACACACTCACTGCAAATATTTATTTTTGAGACTTAAATTGTTACTGTTAATTTCTATGGGAATGGATGTTACTATATTCAAAATCTAAGAGGATATCAAGTCTCATATTGCGATATTGATATAATATCAATATATTGCCCATAACTATGTAAAAAAATCACCTTATAATCACTAATGCAAACATCTATTATTTATCTTCCCTTCACTTTTTCTTTGTTATGCTGCGTGGAGCTGATGACTGCTTCACTTCCCTCTCAGTAATGCTTCACAGAAACCAGCCTGACTCATGTTATATTAATATGGAAATGTTTTTCTAAAGCACACAGGGCAAGACTCTTTCATCTGTGAGGGCATGTAAGCCTCAGTTCTTCAGCATTAAAAGATGGAGAACAAATTTAGACAGAGCCTGATTAGAAAGCACCAAAGAGACAAGTGTGTATTGAGTGTGTAAAGAGGCGGGTTCTGTCACACTTCTGTAACGTCTTATTCTCTGATCTGCAGAACAAAAAACCTCTGGTACTGATAAAGGTAGGTTAGTGGTCAAACTGGGGAAGATTTGACGTATAGCTCCCTGGCAGAAGAACCATTATTCAAAGGCTCGTTTGAGGATGTCAAAACCATCTTTCTTCATTCAAACTCTTAATTTCCCAGATCCAGGAGTCTAACTGGTGTGAGGGGATGGGCACTGGCTGCTGCAATCCCCTTCACTTTGGGCAGTCATTTTATTAATAAAAGGAGCAAGGGCTTCAAAGCAGGCAGCAGTCTTTAGAAGTCATTGGCGTCTGCTGCAGCACCTCCTTCCCCACGCAGACTAGATCAGCTGGAGGGTATCCCACGCTCGTTCATTCTTTCTCTCTTCAGCTGTGAATGAATCCCCAAGAGAAGGAGCCTTCAGAGCAAACTCTACAAGCTGTAAGCCTCAGTGCGGGACTTGCCATAAGGCTCCAATTCTGCTTACAGTAGCATAAGCCCCTTCAGCTTATTCCCAGCGTTCAATCAAGACTGCCAACAACACAAGCGTACGTACGCCAGTGTTACTATTGATTTTTTGCTGTGATGTGCTGCTCATGAATGAATCTTACAAACAAATGTAATTGCTGCTAGAGGCTGCGGGGTCAGTTGGTAAATCCTGATGGCATATTAAATACAGGTGAAGGGTCTAGCTGCCATATTCCCGGCTTGACCAGGTTTCAGAGTGGAGGATACAGACAGAAAATCTCTCCCCGAAAAGGGATTCAGATGTTTCACTGTGCAACGATTAAGATCTAAATGCGGAACAGGAACACATGCCACACCAGCTGTTAAGGGCTAATGTGAGAAATAGAGATGTGGGGGCATGACGGAAAATGGAAAGGTTCAGGTGTGCTGCTCTGGGGTCTGCGGCTCTAAGATGATAAGTGCAAAGTAGCACGGCGTGATAGCCTTCGCTGTCATGCAGCTGACTCCACAGGTCCATCACAGTGACCAGCGGTGTCTGGAGTGAACCAGAAGAATTCAAAGGCCAGCCTGTCCTCTCATGGCTCATCTCTCCACTTTTATCGCTGGGATAAACCCCTGTGGTGTAACCATGACAACACATTTTTTTTATTTTATGTTTTTTCAAGCAGAGAGAAAGGATGGTAGGAAATCAAATAAAGCAGGCGAAGAAAAGAAGGGTTCAGCGAAGGAAAAAAAAAAAGAAGTCTCTTCCTCACTAGTCATAAACGGGCCTATCAATTCTTATTTTGGTGTGGGCGGCGGAGGTATGTGACACGCTCAAAAGCTGCAGAGAAGAATGGTAGTACAGAGAGAGGATCAGAAAGTACTCCTTTTGCTGCCTACCTGACAACAACAAAAAAACAAAACAAAGACAAAAGATAAAGAAAGAAAAAGGTTAAGGAATACTAACATGACTCCTTTTATTGCTTTGAATATACAAGGTTACTTAAAGTTTGATTGTGTGAAAGAATTTCTTCATCTGTGATGGAAAATGTGCCAGTAGACAGAACGTGACACCTGATACCCATCAAAGAGAAATAAACAAGACTTAAAATGTCAAACCATGTTAACAGCTGTGTGAGGCTCTAATGTTCATCATACACTTGAAATTACAACTACCAAGTCTTTCCCCTGATGCCCTGTGGCCCACAAAGTTTTTTCCCCATTGACTTACATTGTTAAAGAGATGTCTGTAAAATGGATAAATATTTAATGTCACAACCCCTCACAAAATGACTTGTTTAACCCTTTGATATCTGAGAAAATTGGTTCGATTTCATTCAAAGACACAAGAAGGCGGCGATGAGCAGAGAAAGAAGAAATGGCCAAAAAATTAGCGAGATATTAGTAAAAAGTAAAAAGAAGAAAAAGAAAGGTTTTTTTAAAGCATATAAGATAAGCAAAAATTGTGCTTAAAATTGTTAAATTATTCTGCAACATAATTTTAAATATGTGATTATGTTAATTATAAATACAGTTTTCCCTAGATTTTTTTTCTGTTCTTGGTTGTTCAATATTATTAATCAACAATTCGTTTTTATTCCATATGAAGTTTTAAAATCTGAAGGGGTCCAGCAGGATGTTCAGTGTGACAGCGACATTCACGTAAACATGCTAACGGCGCAAATGGCGCATTGGATGTGCACAACAACATTTTTACAACAGACACAAGATATTGAGCAAAAGCCAGAGACTGGGTCATATTAAGCTGCTGTGAGCTGTAAATTCACCACTTCTAAGCAGAAGACAGAAGATAATGTTATCTCGGTGCCCATGGTGCAGAGTCTCTTCCTCCACTGTGCCACTGCATCATATACGCAGCTGCAAAAAATAACAAAAACTGCTCAACTTGAAGCAATCTCAGTCGACTTAGGGGTCTCCAACTGATGATTCAAATCTCAGACTTTAAAGAGGCGGCCTCAAAATCGTCTCATATAGCTGTCCACCTCTGCTTTAGGTCATTAGCTTGTTGAGGGGTGTCGCCTCCCGGGAACTTTGCCCTGTTGGAGTTGTGCAACTCTGTCCTGGGCTGCAGGAGCCTCTGCTGCCTCATCATCTCCCCCTATAGCACCAGTACTTTATATTTAGTATATATTTTTGTCTGTTTAACTGACAGTATTAAGCAGTCAAAATTCTTATTGTCAGGTTAGAATTAAACGATTCTTTCATTGTCAACATCCCTTTTATACACTTCCTTTTGCTAAAAATCTCATAATCTAATGCTCCTTTGTGTCTGACAGAGAGAGAAACAAATAAATTTCAGTTGTAAAACATTAAACTTGTTAGCAATCCTGCAAAATGATGCTAAATAAGTGTCTGATATTGCAACTTTCTAAGCCCAATAGAGTGCCCTATTAAGTGTTTGTCATGAAGAGATCCAGGGGGACATGAACAAAGTGGCAAATCTTATAGATTGGCCATTGAGCTTCTATTGGAGATGATGAAGCGCCTGAAGGACAGGACAAAAAAATGCTCGAGATGTTTACGGAAGTCAATCATCTAATGGCCCACCACTTGAGCTGTCATCAATCTCAGGCATTTATCTACCCAGACAATTTCTCAGGCTAAACAACAATAAACAGAAACTTTACTATTGATATCTATCACGGTGTCCAGAAGCTGCAGATTTCCGAATACCCTCCCTCCATATCCATCTTAAGCTCGAGGGCAAATGAGGCAGAATCTTAGCGGAAATGAAAAAGCGGTGATTAGAGGGCAGGGCCAGATCCATCATACGCTGCTCTGTAGCTCGCATCTCTCTGATAATTCATCTCACTTTAGCGCCTGACAGCAGAGAAGCAAAAATTGATGTTTGCTCTAGTAGTGAAGGGTTGCCCCATAAACAGAGCATTGTTTTAAGCCTCTAATTAAGCCAGTGGGGAAATGGCACGTCGGTCTCTAGAGAGATGTAGACTGAGAGTCTCCGCCCGTCTCTGGAGGAGAGAAAACTGACACAGGCGGATGGAGAAAGATGTTGAGGAGGAGGGGGATGACCAAAAGGGACAAAAATGACTCCCTCTCTCTCTCTCTATTAGCTCCAGGCCTGATGAAATATGAAATATGCTGTCTCATTACAGCGGAAATTACACAAGCACAAAGAAAGCCTCACATGCTCACAATGCCATTCAATCAGAGAGGGAAGAAGACACTATGCAAAAACAAGCGATCCACACTGCTAAGTCATGGAGGCTTTGAGTGCGTGAAGCATTTACACTGGGATGATGGGTTTTGCTGGCAGAGGCAACCAAGATCACACAATGACATCTTAAAAAGATCTCAATTTGCATTCTCTTCAATTTTCCTTAGAGAAAGCACTGCATTTCAAAAATTTCAACAAAGGTGTTTTTCTAAAGAGAATTCAAATGAAAATGTAAAACAGCATTAACAGTTTGAAAAAAAAAAACCTAGTAGGGAGCGACAAAAAAATATATAAAAATGCATGAACTATCTGTGGATTAACATTTAAAGTGTAAGAGAATACACAAACACAAACTGTCAATTTATGTATATATTTTTAAAATTAGAATTCACTCAAATCAAAACATATTTTTAAATTTATTAATATATATCATGACATGGCAAATGCATAGCTTATTGATTGAGATTAAACAATGTAATTGTTTAGCTTGCTCTGTAGATGTTTCTATGAGTGATGAGTGATTTCTATGATGATCTATAGAGTAAATGTGACAAATAAAACTACATATTTTCAGAATAATTAAGCTGGAATTGATTTATTCACTCAATTTATGCTACATAGTTTGAGTGAATGGTTCAACTAATGTATTGAGAATATGTAGGTATGTTCATATATTGTCATTAAACTTTGTGGATAACTTGCTAAAAATTGCTACAATAAATGATAACAGTCAAAGTCTAAACTTACCTAATAAGTTAAAATGTTACAGATATCAGCAGACAGACGATATGGGATGGGAGATAAATATTGATTCAGCACAGTACTCATTCAATGCCGCAGTATTTTGCATGGCAATATTGTATCACCAGGTTTAAATTTTGTTTTTTATTATATAAACTATTAATATTTAAAATATAAATTTAACTTTCAACTTCTTTTTCAGTCCATTTGATACATTTTGCTTCACTAAAACTTATTAAAGTGAGATGAGCAGAGTGAAAATTTTATTTGATAAAACAGATGTTGATAATGTTTTCCTTGAGGGTTATAATTAAAGTTGTGAAAAGGTAATAAATTGCAATTTTTTAATGGAATACTCGGAATATCACAAAATGTTTAAGCAACAACAGCAACAATACTGTATTGTGACTTAAGTACCGTGATAAAATTGTATCCTGGGGTCTCTGGTGATTGTGAGCCCTGCGGACTATCAGAATATAACATAACAGTACGCACAATTATACACAATATTAAATCCGATATTAATGTCAGTCAAAGCACTGATCGGCTTCTACGAGTTCCATAAGACAGGACTCGAGACAGGACAGACAGGACACTGCAGTTGTTCTAAAATCCCATTATTAAGAGGAGTAAATACATCAGCCCACCTCTTTTTTCCCTGCACACACACACACACACACACACACGAACAGCGCCGTCAAAGAACAGAGAGGCTGGAAAGGCGTCAGCACTTGAGCACTTTTCACACGGGCCTGTCAAAGGGAGACAGCGCTGACACATGCGAGGCACTTGGCCACTGCTGCAGGATTCAACAGCGAGCCCACTTGGCTCCAACATCGGGCCAACAAGGTGTCAGGCAGGCAGGTCAGCCAATGGGAACGAGTGGAGGACCTGTTCGAGGCCAGCTGAAACCATTCACACTTCATTTTCTTCTTCAGCAGAATTTGCCGTTATGCATTGTGACGTCCAGATAAACACTTCAGAATACATCGGGATAAATAATAAGCACAGAAAAACCTGGGCAGCCAGCCATGAAAGTGACCTGTTATGCCATTCATTCAGACAGCACCCAACTTAGACAAGCTTGAGAAAGCACTTTCACACTCTAATACATCAAAGCATTATACTTCCATGAACAGACGCCTTCATTTACACAGGAAACTCCATTCAGCCAAGGCCACTTTCTCAAAAAAAGAAATCTCTGCGTATCCAATGTCAATCATACATCAGTTGCTGGAAAGGAAATAGATGTCTCCAACTATTGCCCGCCTGGTGTGGCAATGTGTGGGGATGGACTGGAGCATGAGGGGGACCGGGTCAATAATGTGTCATCAAGTCTTGAGGCTATAACACAATGTCCAGACAGCTAATACAGATCAAAACCGTATATATAAAGATGGACAACACTTCTCCATTTCCTCCCACTGAACAAAAACAATGCAAAAATATGTCTGATGGAGTTGTGTGCTTCAGAAAAAAACTGTAGTATAACAGTACTTTATTTAACATTTTTATAACAGTCCTTCATATAACTTTATAAAAGTACCTTATTTCACTTAATAATACCAGGGCTTTATCTATCTTTATTATAGTTTATTTAATTTTATTGTCAAAGTAGTTTGATTTAATTTGAATGCTAATTTACTTAACTTGTATGATAGGAGGATTTAATTTAAATTTATTTATTGTAACAGTACTTTAACTTCAATATAACAGCACTTCATTTAACTTTATTATAACAGTACATTATTTAGCTTTTATCAAAACAGTCCTTTATTTAACATTGTTGAAACTAGTTTATTTCATTTTAACATTGCAGTACTTTATTCAGCAATATTGTAACAGTAGATTAACTTTATTATACCAATACTTTATTTAACTTTTATCATAACAATAACAATTTGTACGTCGCTTTGGATAAAAGCGTCTGCTAAATGAAATTGTAGAATTGTAGATAACAGTGCTTCATTTACCTTTATTATAAGGGGTACCTTATTCAATTTTATTATAACAGTACATCATTTAACTAAACAGTAGTTTATTTGAAACTATTCCAACAGTAGTTTATTTAATTTTAACATAATGGTACTTTGTTTAACATTATTCCAACAGTACATTATTTAACTGATAGCATGGTCACAGTGCAATATTTAACTCTATTAAACAGCAGTAGTTACTCCATTTAACTTTACTGCAACTACAGTTTGTTTAGTAGTTCTGTATTTTATCTCATTTTAAAAAAAAATTAGATATTTCTTGAGTCTCGGAACAGAGCCTAAAAATATTATTTATAGACCATATTGCCTAGCCCTAAATCAAATAACTAATTAAAACTGAAAAAGAAAAAAAGAAAAAGAAACACTTGAACTTAAATCAATGTGATGAGAACTACCTAAAATAACAGAAACCATCTTTGGGAAAAATGAATTTCAATTTGGGGGAGCTGTCATTTCATTATATTCAGTCTATGGTCACATTCAGCTTAAAATTTTGTGATTGGAGACAGGCCACAGAGTTAGCTGATGATACCACTGCTCAAAACAAAGTGCAGGCACCTTCTATCATCTTTCATCCTATCTATCAAATTTTCACATTATATCCCTCCTCATATAACTTGCATGACAAGCAAACTTGTGCTGAACTTCACTTTTAACCCGCTTTATACTCTGGATGCTTTTTTTTGGACCGACTTAAGAGCCATCTTTCCATATACGTTTGATAAAAGACCAAAAGACTGCAGCAGATGGGGACAGGCTCTCGCCGACGTATCTGCAAGGCACATTTTCAGCTTTGCTTCTCACTCAGAGACTTGCTGGGGCAGTGCAGCAGACACATCATATCAGCCTGTCAGCTGAAATACACACACACACACGCACACAACATCTTCCCTTTCTCTTTCATGATTGCTGAGAGATCTAAGCTACAATAAACTGACAGCTCTCTTCACCATCTAGTAATTCGGTTCCATACAGCTATGACACTCAACACTCTAATGCACTCTGTGTGGATGAATGCACTCAGGAGCTGAGGGGAAAGATTGGAGTGGCTACTAAAACGAAAGGTACATACGTATGTAATCTGGGAATCAGTAGTTTAGGTGCTTAGGTATATTAGATTATTTATTATGTTAATGTAGGGTTCTTTTTTTTACAAATGACCAATAACACCAATTAGCAGTTTGACATGAGTGTGACAGCAGACCTGCCAAAAAGCAGCATTAAAGGTGACAGTGAGAAGAACACTAGTTCATAACAACACTGTGCTAAAACCACAGAAGGTACGTGACCATTGAAATATAATTCAAGAGGATGTAAAACGATTATGTGATCAATCAAGCACCAGTAATGCAATAATGACGCAAAACATTATTGGATTTCATCACAACTTCCCATGTAAGATGACAGTTGTTTTATGATGAATTAGAGCCCGATTGAGACTTTCAACTAATTTCATCAACCAATATTGGCCTCTCACAGATATATATCGGTATTGGTATATGTTGTTTCACATGCACTGATATGCAAAGTTTTTTTTTTCACATGACATAATCCAAAAAAAGATGCCAGAAGTAATTTGTAATTATAATCTATATAATTCATAACAATTAAATTCTCAAATAAGTTCACTGTGACAGTGTACTGAGGTCATTTGTGATAATAAAGTTTCTAGTTAAACTGTAATATATTCTGCCTCCATATATTTGTCTCAAGTGTATGGAAGGAGGGTAATTGCTTTATGTAGATAAAAATATAATATAAATAGAGACAGATAACAGAAATCCCCATTTCAAATAATGTCATTCCATTCATGCATTAAAGACCTCAAAAATAATATCTTTGATCAAAATCACTTTTTAAGTATTTTTGCAACTCTAGTCAATGCATTTTTAACGATAGCAGTTGTAGAGTATTGTGTTTCTAAGAGTAATACTAATTACTAAGAACCAATTTTTTTTAACGTCACATTTCGTAATTAATCCAAAAAGTTAAAAAAAAAAAAAAGTTTTTAGAGGTGAATATGGTGAAAGAGTGCATAAAAAAAGCATCAGAATGGAGCTTCTACATAATGATGGATAGAATATCAGCGGATATTTCAATATTGGGATTTTTTACTTCCAAATATTGGTATCGGCATGCATCTTAAAAATCCATTATCGGTCGGGCTCTTTAATGAAATAACTTGTCACGTCTGATCAAAAGGTTATCAGGAAACACAACACTCTTGAAAAGTGAAGCCAGCCGGGGGTGACTCTAGCAGTTAAAAAAGAAGATTAGATCAGATTAAATGGAGGTCAATGACAAAATGCTACTACTACTACTGCTACTACTACTACTACTGCTACTACTACTACTACTGCTACTACTACTACTACTACTACAACATATGTTCACAACAACAGATGGCGCTAAATATCGGTAAAATGACTGTTCCCATCCTGACTAAAGCGAACCATCGTCCCTCACAGCTAGCCTATTTTCCCAATGCAATGCCCATTACCAGAGCCGTAACTGAGCTGAAGGCCTTGGAAATCGCCAAAAGAGCTGATATTACCTGTCACCGACTTCAAAGCTAGCCTCTAGCTGGTGTGGATGATGCAGCGTAATGGCCCTTTCAGAAACAACGTGTAAATGCCACCAGTGCGCTCTGAAGGCCATTGATTCCAATGGCTTGGGCCACGCTGGCTTTTTGGTGCATCAAGCAAAGGGTGCGCACAACTCAGCTCTAAATGTGTGTTGTCTGAAAGGGCCTTAATGGACTACCGCTGTGACGCAAGACAAGTCTTGTCCAGCTCCTGCCTTCAGACTTCAGAGAGAAGCTACTGTTTTATCAGCACTATGTGATCAACTTGATGAAAAACAACTTCCCCTGGATTGTGGGCAATTCTGATCGAATGCCTTTAACATTTGACATGCCAATATTTGTCACATTATGAAATAATAAATACAAGTAAATGCATTTTGTTTTATTTAAATGCAACAATTTCATCTAAAAGATATTGAAAATATGACTGCAGTTACATGGACATGCAAAAAAACATTTATGGGATTTATCGTGATTATGATCGTTTTGGAGATATGGTTTTTACATGAGCACAGAGAAATCAGGTTGTTCACATTCAGTGTATATATCTCAGTTTTTTCTGAGCACTCCAGCTAGCATATTCAGGTTTCTCATTAAATGGAATATGCTGTTTACATGCTCAAACACATAAATGAAATACTCAAAAAACCATAAACAGGTTTTTTATGTCATGTAAATGCACTGCATGACTTAATTTAAAAGATGTAAAAGACAAAAGCCTACCATGTTTTATTCCATTTTCTAATTATCATTATTTAATATGATTTTCTTTATAAAAACAAGATAAGAGTTTAAAAAAAGTCTGTTTCCACAAACGAGGCAGCCGTCTTACAGTCAAGGTCATCTTATTCTTAGGAAATATTTTTGCAAGATTTCTTTGCTATTCTGCTTGTGTTTGATGGTGACAGTAGAGACACTTTGTGAAATTCAGCAGCAGCAAAAATGGAGGTCTGGGTTTGCATCGTCCTTTAACCACAGCAGAGATTTTAGCATACATCCAGGGGGACAAGGACATCAAATAGGAGTCCCCTGAGGGCCTGGCTTTGAGGTAATGAAATCAATAGACGAGAGTCACTCCAGTGCCTTGTCCACTGCCACCGGTTTATCCATCTGAAAAGCTGTTTGCTTACACAAGCACATCTCTGAGCAGATTCCAATAAAAGAAAACAGCAAAGCCCATTCCAACCCAGCATACAGTAGACATCACCTCCCAGAGGAGTTCTATCCATTAAACAAATGCCATTAACCCTGGGTTCATATCTACACCCTTTGCCAAGCACCGAGCTGTTCCAAGGTCAAATCTTTACAAACATTATTCAGCTTTCACCTGTGTCAAACCTGCAGCCTGCCGTTGCCTAGCAGAGCAATAACAAGGCTGTGAAGCAGATGTGTTACTGTCACTCCGAAACAAGAAGCCGGTCTCATAAAACTGTGTTTGTGAGTGTGAGTGCGGTGTTCAGCACCTCGAAGGCGCAGTCAGTCAGTCAGAAAGCAGGGGTATTTTATGTCACGTTGTAGAGAGGCGAGATGAGACGACGAGCAAAGACCAACAAAACTTTGGGTTATTCACATGTCATAAAGAGCTTGGCTGCAGGAGCTGTGACGCAGTGAGACGGTGATAAACAAGGGAAGGAGGTCTAATGGATTTATGTGTGAAGTGAACCTGAGACTCAGCTGTAATTCAGTCACATCTCCCCTTTTCTCCCCTTTCATTCACCAAGATGTTTTATCACTTTCTCCCACAGCTGGATCAGCCGTCCTGCTGGCTGCAACTGAGTCTGTATATTTAGCAGTCAGTGCTGTCAATCATATGTTTGTTTTGTTTTTCAGCATTAGCTTGAGGACACTGACACTTATTGTATTTTAAGAGAAACAATTCGCATTATTATTTCCTTTTTTAGGTTGCTTATCAGTTTCTTTTGCTTCTACTCTTTTGTATGGAATATAAAAGTCATAAAGGCATAGCTCAACTCTTGTGATTTTAAGAGTTGACCCTTTTTAACCATGGAGCGACATCACTTTCCTTGCTTTCAGATGTCTTTCACAAATATTTAACCCTTTAAACCATGGGCAAATTGACACAAGTTCTTTCAAAAACATGGGAAAAAGGCAATAAGTAGCTTTGATTTTTTTTCCACAAATGAGTAGATTTTGAAAATTATTTTAGAAAAAGCTAGAGAAAAATACTTTTAAAATGACCATAATTACAGATATAAAATTATATCCCAAATTATTATAAATTTTTAAATATGTTTTCTTTTACATTTCTTACTTAATTTTCATGTAATTTAATAAATAATAATAAGTAATAAATACTTTTAACTAATTTCTTGCAAATTTCTGGGTCATTTCTCTTTTTGTTGCTCATTGCCTTTTTTGAAAAATTAAAATCAAGCCAATTTGCTCAAGTTTCAAAGAGTTAAGAATTACCTTATTCATATCTATTATTTTTAAGATATACTACTAAGACTAGAACATGTTTGGGAACAACATCCTTAATTTTCCACAATTTATTATCTGTATAGTATTATATAGCTTTGTTCCATCTGGTGATATATGCTTTCCTAACATAGCTAAAATAATAGAACCTTTCAGATGTCAATTTAATACACATCTCAATGTAATTAAGCCTGATGGAAATGGTATTTGTCATTTAAAATACTGATCTATAGGTTTGAACATTGTTTTTCAACAGACCAATTATCTAAGGCACCTTTTTAAAATTTTGTCCAGCGAGTATTGAGATAGAAGTAAAAGTCCAAAACATGATCATCAACTGGACTGAATATGGTACAGTATTTGGAGCAGATTTTGCTCTCAATGTCTAGCTTCCATCTTATCTAGACAGCTGCTATCATACATAAGCATTACAACTTTTTCATACCGACATGCTTGCTGTAAACTTCATAATTACCATTCAACCATTTTAGGTCTCAAATATGACAGATAGCCTGTGTTCTAAATTTGTTTCACACCAGCTACAAATTGCTGAATTAAAAAATAACTGTGACAGCAAAAAAAAGGCCTCATAAAAGCAAACCAGATTTTAGAATAATCAGAAAATATTTCAGAGATGAAAAATTATCTAATAATAAGGAATGAGCCAACAGAGAAAAAAAAGGAATAACATTTTCAGATCAGTATGGGAATATAACTAATGAGAAACAACATAATAAAAAGTGGCATAAACAAGATGTAATAATGAGAAGTGGCTTATGAAAAAGAAGTAAGTTAGAAATTTTATTACAAGAAAGCTTGATTTTATTAATCAACAGATGACTGCACTGTGGTTCCATCTTAGTTGGTATCTGAAAGCTAATGGCCTTGAATAGATTAAAGCTGATTGCCACATGAGGTTAAAATGTTGTTGTTTTTTTTAAATGATCCTGACATAATTGGAATCTTTACAAGAGCTAAAAGAGAAATGGACAAGGTTTTTGCTTTTTCTTATTTTTATGAAGTAAAGTTGATTGCACAATACTGGCTATAGAACAATGACATCATCAGTCTCCACATTAGTTATGTATTAATAATAAGAAAAATACTTCAAATTGGGGCTGATGTTTTGTCAATAAAAAAATGTCAGAAATCAGCATACTGGCCAATTTTAAAACCAATTTCTGACGATACAGATAATGTGCTGATACTACTGTGCATCACTTTTTCCACTTTTGATGAAGGAATTTAATTTTTAACATAAATGCCAGTTAACAAACCTCTACTCTGAGTAGGCTTGCCACTTTAACTACTTTTGGTGGACAATATAATGTCCCATAAATGATTGCGATAAACAGTATTAGTGTCATTTTAAGACTATTTTATGCCACTGATGTAATTACAATAAAATAGCATAACAACGCAAGCACACCCTTTCAGAGAGCAATGAAGTGCTCTTGAATGAATCTAAAATGGAAATGACAAAAAATTAAAATATCCTGAATAAATAAAATATAAGTAATATTTAATAGCAAATGGCTTTGCACTCATATAAAATTTTACAAGCATTAAAACCACTCAACATGCTATTACTACATGTCACATTCAACCATTCACACACACACACACACACACACACACACACACACACACACACACACACACACACACACACACACACACACACACACACACACACACACACACACACATTCATACACTGATGGCCGAGAGCATTCAAGGTGCCATCTGCTACTCAGTTACACACATACACACACACAGGAAATAAACCGATGGCACAATGTGAGGTTCAGTATCTTGCCCAAGCCGACTTGCGGACTGGAGGAGCCGGGTATCAAGCCACTGATCTTTGGAAATGTGGACGACCTGATCTACCACCTGAGTGCGTGCATGGAGGACCTTGGCCCCGCCCACGGTGAAACTCCGACACAGAAGGTAGAGAGCCGAAATAACAGCAAAACATGACTCAGCGGTATCGCTGTTCTAGAAAAATGTTCATAGACATGTCACCGGTCCTCAGAAGATATATTTAACAGCTGGACGCTAGACTTACAGGAGTTTATTCAGAGGAGGAATGAATGGTCTGAGGCATGTCTAAAGGCTCAAACACAAACAATTGACACAAGGTTAAAGCTGCATCAATAAAATTGGATTTTAAGAACACATATGACACCATAAAAACTGTAGAACTGTAACCCCAATATTTTTGAAGGGAGGTTCTTGACGTGGTTATCCATGTGATTTTATTACCAAGAGGGGTAACCATGGGCTAATGGGCTTGTGTATCTTAAAAGCTAAGAGAGCAATAGCTATAGGATTGAAAGATGTAAACAAACAGACTACAAAACAATATATTAAGGATTCATCAACATATGTTGGGATGGAAAAACTGATATATTACAGAAGGAAAGCTGGCAGTTTTTTTAAATATCTGGGGGAGCTTCAAGGACTTTTTGAAACAAGTCAACAAGATGTTGATAAGGAGCTGGAAATATACATATAAAGTATTGTAGCCAATGTTATCATATAGATTTCTTTACATTGTAATTTCAGTGATATTTGTGTTCACCTCTATTTTAATTATGTTTTGTTTTTTTATATATTTTTTTCTTTTGGTTTGTTTTTGGCCTGCCTTTTCATTTTCTGGAATACGATTTTTGCTGTCAAGGCTATTTTATTTTTATTAAATATCTGATATATTGAAAAAAACCCTATAAAAATACTGTTTAAAAAAACAGGACTCAGCATAGTTTCTATTCAGTTCATAGTGCTTAGGTGCTGCCCAGATCTTATAATGGTTGGAATAACCCTGCTGTTTCTGTTTCTGCTATCATTATCTGAACAAACACTCATATACACTCAAGCCAATATCAAACATTATATGGACACGGCCGATAATATTTTCTGACCTGAATAAGTCGGCAATGCACTTATTGTGACAGGCCTAGGTTTTGAATGGTGAATGAGTTTTCTAATCTTTACCATATGCATTAAGCTTTGTGTTGTTTGTAGGTTGGCTCACTGGTAAATAAAAGGTATGAGAAAAAAAGCTCATATACTAAGACACAAACTTAAATGCAAAAACACACACAGTAGGAGCAGCTGCCGTCTGCAGAGCTGCAGCTCATTACCATGGTACCTGAGGCTTAAAGCAGAACGAGGGGTTTCCCTGTGAGAGAGTGAGGGTGAGCTGTGGCTGCGAAAACATCCAACCAGGCATATAATACAGCTCCACTTTAACGTGATCAAGGTCTCACCAAGAGTGCTATCCCCATCCCTCCTTATTTTGTTCATTGAGTGCTACAATGGTTCATCGCAAATCCAATTAAGTCTAAGAGGAAAATGCACATTCCCAGATGGAAAAAAGGTCTTCTGCACAAACGGTGTTAACTGCTAACTAGCTCATGACAGATGGATAAAAAGCCGAGATGAGATCAGGCAAACAAACTCGGAAGAGGCGGACCAAGCAGATGGAATCTTCTTCCCACACAAAGAAAAGAGCTGAGAGGAAACTGAGACGACAGAAGGTGAATGGACTTGTGGTGAAACTCTCAAGGTTGACAATACATGACGGGCGTCACTCTATGGAGACACACGGATGAATTAAAGACACAGCGGTGCACAAAGATTGACAAACGATGGCATGACGATCTGCAGAGCTGTGAGGGAATAGTGCACACACAGATCCATTCGAAGTTGGAATTGAATTCTTTTACTCCTGACAAAGACAGCAAAGCAAGTTTTGATGAGCATATGGTCTCCAAGGAAGTGAGGTCGCTGATAAAACTGCTTTAACTGATGATGAGATAAAGGGATGATGCATGAACCTGCCAGATGTAGCCAAAACTGGAGCTGCACTTTCTCCACTGCAACCTTCCCTCTCTCCCTCTGCTCTCTCTCTCCCATGCTCCCTCCCCCTCTTGTTTAATCTCTCTACCTCTCTCTCTCTGTCTGTCTCTCTCTCTCTCTATACACACACTCAGATGCACACGCAGAAAAGAGGAGAAAGCCAGAGAGGAGAACTGCGGCGGCACGATGGGGATATTTTGCCTGCGTGGGCTCTGTCGCTGAGGCGTCCGGAGTTCAGCCACTGTGTGTGAGTGAGTGTGTGTGTGTGTGCCTGTGTGAGTGTGTGTGTATGCATGTGTGAGTGAGTGTGAGCCCCTGCCGACACCGTGCGGAGAAAGGAGAAGGGGAACAGAGGAGAGCGGGTGGAAAGGAGGAAAAGGAGAAGGGGGAGTGTTGACTCTGACTGGGGCTTAGAGGAACCTCGCGCCACTGGATCAGAGGACGCAGATGTGCAACAACTACTCCAACTACTGCCGCCGCTGCTGCTGCTCCGCCTGCGTGCCGCTGCCTGCCTGTCCTCTCAACTTCTGCCATGGCATAGCCTCCTCTTACAGCTCGCCTCTAATCCGTTAAGGAAACGGGCATGCACGGGCACAACCGGGGATCTAGGCTAACGCATCCTTTACGTCAGTAATTCACAGTCTGAGGTGAGTCGCTCTTCTCTGCTCTTGTCTTCTCCTCTATTTCACCTCTCAGGCTGCAACTGCAAAGTCTGTTCAAATAACCTCTGGAGGTGGGGAATCCAGGGGATCTGCTCGCTATGTGAGACTGAGCCCGGGATAATCCACAGGGAATGTTTTCACTGGAGATTTTCCCTTTTAGTCGGCTGATCAAATATCAAATACGTGTGTCAGATGAAAGGAGGTAAATCTCAGACTGATTTGAGTTCGGCTGAGTTGCTTCTGCTGCTGGAGATTTCAGGCAGCGGCTGTGGAATGTGGTGAGTTTAAGAGACGTTTCAGTCAGTTAAGAAAACTTTAAACGTGACGAATGTTTATATCTCAGGTGGGGAGGGGGCTCGCTGCCACCGCTGGCTGACGTTCATCAGATGTGGCGGGTCAGTTTTTCGGTTTCTGAGACCACTGTGATCCAGATTTAACCTGACTGGCTTCGCATACAAAGCTGAAACAGTTCGTGCGTACAAGGGCTTGCATGATGCTGCATTTCCTCTCAGTTTTTGCAGCTGAGTGAGCGTTACATAAAACGCACTGGTATCCAAAGCAAAAAGAAAAAATTGTTGCATGAAGCTGCTGTCCCACGTACGGAGGCAGCAGAGGAATAGGTAATGAGTGCTGAGCATCAGACAGTTGGCTGCAGCTGATGAAGGTCCTTAACTAAAGACTAATCTAGATTAATGGACTGGGTGAAGTCACCATCTCCTTACAGATTATTGGAGCGTGTGTGTGTGTGTGTGTGTGTGTGTGTGTGTGTGTGTGTGTGAGGGGGAGAGAGAGAGGGTTGCCAAGAACCCTCACATCTCCACTGTCCTTCAGTTGCCACACAAAACGCATGTCACTCCCACTCATCTCCACAAACCTCCTGCCATCGCTCTCCATCTCCCCTTCAACCCTATCTCACATCAACGCTCTGATACAATCTCCCCTCTGCTCTATTTCACTTTGCGCAGACACTGAGAAGAGGACTGAGGAAAGCAGATAAAGATAGAGGAAGAGATATATAGAGCAAGGGGAGAAGACATCATCTGCGAGAAATAATAGAGAGGCAGGAGAGGATATTGAATTTTCTTTTTTTTTTACAATGGTAGGGCGTTAAGTGCTGACACTTGAGAGTGACATGAAAAGTACATACCTGCTGTCACAGCCTCATCTATGTAACGCAAATATCACTACCAAAAATGACAGGATAGGGATAAAAGTAGGATGTCTCTGCTGAAAAAAAAAGAAAAGAAATGACATGTTCCCCTTCATCCGTCAGTCCCTGTCTGCGTTTAACCTTCGTGCCGCCTCTATGAGAGCTGGGCATGGCCGACCAGGAATGATGGGTGTGATGGCCCGACGCTTCAAAGCCAATCTTTATTTTTAGGAATCAGTCACATCAGTCTGCTGCTCACTCTGTAATACTCTAGAGAGACTGTTCTGCCACGTGTGCACGCGCAAGTGTGTGCTCGCCACCTCTGTGCATAGTCACTCCAAATTCAGAGGTACATGAAAAATAAAAAACAATGCTTTTACACACGGAGATGTCGTGCATCAACAGCGAGAACTGCCAGGGTGGAATGTAATAGTCTGCACGAATCGCATTTTTCGAAACTTGCACGGCACGTGTCTCCCAAAACCAAGCTAACATGGCCGAGGGTGTAAGGGTGGGAACGAGCATGAGGAAGAGTGCAGGGTTTCCAAACGAGTGGTGAAGTGAGCATTTACCTCCCATGGCCCTGCTCGCTGGGAGGGGTATTCATTCATCCAGAAAACAAACCGCTCTCCTATAAAAGAATGACTGCTTTTGGAACAAGCCAGATGTTACCTTTCATGTGCTAATAGGATTATTCATTAAGAGTGTGATTTTTTTCCCTGGGAGCGCCACAACATCGCCAAGCAGTTGAGGTGAATCGCATGCGTCTGTTCTGGAAGAGGGGAAGGTGCGTGTGTGTGAGTCACTTCGTACTTCTGTTGCATGCAGAAGAAGTCTCTTCACACACAATCCCACCTGGTTGTAGTTGTCAGTGTGCGCCGGTGTATGTGTGTGTAAAGCATGTGTTCCCCACTGATTTGCCGTAGGGGCCCAGTCAGCTGGGGCTCCAACAGGCCCTGAGGCAGAGGAACAGAGGATGGCAGTTTTCTGTGTTAAAAGGAAAAAGTAGAGTCTAGGGTACCAAAATATCTATTGTTTCATTACTTTTAGTGCTGCCTGCAACTAATAATTCTTTTGATATAAAAATGATCTGTTTACAGTTCCTTCAATAAACATTTTTATCTATAGTGAAAAAGGCCCAAGGAGACAACTTAAAATTACTTGTTTTGTTCCAAACAACAGTCTAAACCGCACAGATATTAAATTTAATAAAAGAGAAAGAAAAGCAGGAAATCATCATATCTGAGAAGCTTAAACAAGCAAATGATTTGCATTTTTACTTGATAACTGTCAATTTACGATCACAAAAGTTGCTAAATACGTTTCTATGGATTGACTTATCTTTCAGCACTAATTACTGTGGCTTGAGGTTCTTGTCACTGTAATGACACTGTGACTATCCTTTGATACAAATTATTGAACCCAGCAGATGGAGGTCAGAAGTCAGGGTCAGATGTCAAGCACGCAGGTAGGTTTGATACGATTTCAAACCATTAAAGGTGAACGAAACCCTGTGCAGTTTCATTGTGACAAAAGAAAAGTTATGTTCACATTCCAGGGTTTCTACAGATTAAAGGAAGTAATATTAAAGACTTTTAAAGATGTTAAATGCCACAATTTTTGTCATTTTACAATGCGACATCAGGAATTAATGGTTTTTAAAAAATCCCATATCCCATGTCTAAGCTTTTCTTTTAGGCTTTTGAAAGATTGATTTAAGACATTTCGATACAAATTAAGACCTTGTTTTTAGATTAATAAACTCAATGTCTCTTGAGACTTTTTCAAGGATCTGCGGGAGCCCTGCATTCAGTGTTTTTCAATAAGTAGCATTCTCTCTATTCTTGAGGTTTAACAACCATGCAGAGTGCATTTCCTTTCGCATAAATCGTTTGCCAAGCCGTTTCTTTTATGTTTTTAACATTCAGCATTTTAAACATCCACATTGACCAACTTGTAGTCTTCTTGTTCCCTGACTTTTCTGGGCTATTGCATCACACTGCTGCTTAGCGTGACAGCATTCGTAGGATTGTGTATTGCATCAGTCACCTAGGTGTGTGTGCATGTGCATCCTCATGTATTATCAAAAACAGGGACCTACTCATAGAAAATGCTCCAAACCCTTTCAAGAGGTCTAAAACTCCACAGGTAATTTTTGACTCTGTGCTCAATATTTTATTTTAAAAAATATATCAGAATGCAAACTTGAAATGAAACATTTGAAGGATCTTAACAGCATATTAATTACTGTATGTGTCCTGCAAAAAGTCACTTTGAAAGGTTTTCAAACAGGCACTCGATCTATCTAAAAGCCTGATGTGTATTTTTGATTCTATGCACATCTAAGACTAATAGGACTTTGACAACTTAGAAAGGTTGGAAATGTGAAAATCTTCAAATTACAGCATTTGTTGATGCGAAGTAGCCTCATTTAGCATCTCCCTCTCTCCCTCCACTCTACAGCTTTCATGGGCTTCAGTTGAGCTGACAAAATGATATATCTTATCGTCAAGACAGGATGGCTTTCGCTGTCTCTCTCCCTCTCGGTCTCAGGGTCTCTATTCTTGTTCATGGATCCTTCTCCATGGCTTCATCCTGCCTCCTCTCGTCATTATCGCTGTCTATTTTACTCATGTTCAATTCTGCTCGAGTCAAGCGGAGCGAAAACTCTACATCTACATCTGTGCACCTGTTTATTCTAGTCTTTTCCTCTTCTTTCTCATGCTTGTGTGTGGTGGTGGTGTGTGTGCGTCTTTTTTTCTTTGCTAGGGATGACTAGGAGGAATCTGAGAGCAGCAGGGGAGTTCTCTAGTTACCCATCAGCTTTGAAACCTCAGTTTGTCTAGAAGGCAAAGAGAGAGGGAGAGAAGGAAAGATGCGGGTACAGAAAGCAACAAAGAGGGAGAGAATGAGAACAAAAAAATGAGTAACAGAAAAGAGAGATATAATGTTCTGGAGGAACGCGAAGAGGAGAGGAAAGGAGAGTGATCTGATGCATTCTGATTAGAGCAGGCAGCCTCTGCAGCAGCACATCCTTTCTTGAGGTCTGATCTCCATCTAGCCTGCATGTTCACTGACGTATGGATTACAGACTTCCTGTGAATTCATCAAGCTCTGGAGAACCCACCTGGGTGCATGCGAAGCACACAAAGCCAACTAACTTCAGTGAGTTAAGGAAATTACAAAGAAAAGTACAATTCATTTGGGACAAAGTGAGTAAAAAAATAATAAGGCTACAATGTCCGCAGGCTATAGTCCAAGGATAAGAAGTCCTCCATGAGCGCAGCAGCAGGCTAACATATACCGAGTTCTTTCATGGTGGTAGTTTCTAGCATCATACACAGTAGGGAAGGATACTAATGACGTGTGCAGCACACACTCTGAGGCTTGGGAGGCTCAACTAGAGGCTGTTTAACACACACACACACACGTTTTATTATGTGTGAGCTCCAAGCGAACATCTGAGAGCAAAATCATTTAAATGTTGTATGAATATACACTAACAATATGCACACATGGCTTTTCCATAAATGCTGTGCATATGGCTGAAATTTAAAATATAAGCATATCCTGAGTGCTGTGGATTAACAGCAAATCTGGATTCATCCTGTCACAGTATATGACGTCTGACATTAAAATGAACCCTTAATATAGATATCCATAACTACTACGATATCACATCAAAGAGTAAGTCCTGCTTTTTTCAACTTGAGCCCATATTTCCCCTGTTCTGTGTCTTAGTGACGAATGGGAACAACATTTTTTTGAATCTGGTCCAGTATTGAGCAAGAGTGCTGTGGCTGCAAAAGTGGCTACAATGTAACCACTTCAGGAAATTACACACCGTTCATTTACGTCCACCAAAATGCTGGTTTTTGCCACTGATAAACTCAGATTGTTATTGTAAGCCTCTAACAATAAAGGATCCCTACAGAGACAGACCTTATGTTAAAGAATATGATTTTTTTAGTTTTTTCTTTCTGAAAACTGTGAATGTATTGTATTTTATGATGATAACATTGTCATTTTTTAAATGGAATCTGGTGGTTTTGTTGATAAGAATATAAGGGCCATATCTGGTTAAACAAAAGCAACTTCTGCTTTGACAAAAGGTCTATCTCTGTATGAATTCATTCAATAATGTTGACAGACAATAAGAATATCATATATATATATATATACATATATCAATATATCTGAGCCTGTCCGTGGTAAAAACATTCGATTATAGTCTATATTGCGGGCTACGTGCTAAAGTGCTCTGTTCAATTCTAGATGATTTCCAAATTTTATGGGAAATAAAGTCCAGGTTGGAAAATACCAAAGTTACCCATTGAAACCACAACTTAAAAGGAAGGTTCTATAAACCAAATAAATTATATTTGAATTTCATTTGAACTATTCTGACAGTGTGCAGGTTTCGAGAATTTCAAGAAATTGCTGTAGAATCTTATATTATAGCACGTGATATGTGACAGGGTAAAAACAGTCCCTCCTCTGTTTGTAATTATGACATTTCATTCTACAGGCACAAAAAAAAAATGTTCCAGGTCTTATTTAGTCATTACTGCAACACTACATGACAATTCTGAGCAAAATCTTTAAAATGGTGCTAGGCAACGGTGCAGCGGTCCATGATGACTGAGCAACAATTACTAGAGAGACAATCCCTTAAAATCCTGTGATTTCCAGTACCGTTCTATCTTACGGCATTAAGCTACCATTAACTGACAAAGGATTTGCTGCGTTTGGTGTCGGCCTAATGCACTGTGCTGCAGTTATCCCTCAACACTGACCTGTACAGTCAATCACTCGGCTATATATACCCTCACATCACACCCTGAGAGCATGGCTGCACCCAAGCTTGCTCACATGCTGCAGCACAAGAGACAGACAGAAAATAAAATAAACCCACACTGTCAAATGACCTTACCAACGCAGACTAAAGTAAACGACGAGCCTCAATTTCTTTTTACTGCATAATCAGTGTGCTTTTAAGAGACAGATCAAAGACTTTTCAAAACACTACTAAGCCCCGTGTAATTATGAGCGGAAGCTGACAGAAGAGAGAAAAGAGGAAAACAAAACATGAGTAGATAAAGCTGGATTACAGTAGAGTTTGGTGCTTCCATGACTGTGATGATACTGCTCCACTCATTTGTTCAAGCAGCATATGAGCCACGCTGAGCTGGAGTAATGTAGAACTGCAGCAATAGAAGAGCAGGATTTTTCTCGTTAATCATGTAGCACAAGGGCAAACTTCAAGCTCACTCTGTCTGTGTCATGTATTTCCCTCTGACTTTTATTCACAGAACCACTGCCTGGTCGTATGCCTACACTAACCAGTCAAGTTGCAGTTATAGACTCGTATGTGGCCATAAAAGTAGACGATGCTTCAGAGGAGCTACAAATTCTAAAACAAGATGCTTCACACAGCAGAGAATATCTATACAGTTGTCAAAGTTTCAAGATTAGTGTCACTGTCTTAGTATCTGACCAAATGTCTTCCCTTCCGTTCCTGGGTTATGATAAAACATAATGACCAGGAGAGTGTTTCTGCCAAAAATTGAGATCACACAGTGAAGTTGAGTTTTGAACTTTTAGACATAAAATGTCAGACATTTTTGTGAAATTTTGTCATAATTGGCGTGTGAATTTTTGCGTAAAGGCCGAAATTGTGATTTGTGAGGTCACAGTAACCTTTGGTCTTTGGCCACCAAAATCTAATTAGTTCCCCCAGGAGTCCAAAGGGACATTCGTGCCCAATTTGAAAAAATTACTTAAAGATATTACTGAGATATCGCGTTTATGAGAATGGGATGGCCCTGAGATCACAGTAACCTTTGACCTTGGGCCACCAACATGTAATCAGTTTATTCCCATGTTCAAGTGGAACATTTATGCCAAATTTGAGGAAACTCCTTCAAGGTGTTCCTGAGATATCGCGTTTATGAGAATGGGATGGATGTAAGGTCACCAGAATCTAATAAATTCATCATTGAGTCAATCTGGATGTTTGTGTCAAATTGGAGGGAAATCCCCTCAAGGCGTTCATGAGATATTGCAGTCACGAAAATGGAAAGGACAGACAGATGGGCAATCTGAAAGCACAATGCCTCCAGCCACGTCTGTCTTCTGTGAGGAGGCATAAAAACACAGTTGAGCCCTCAATGGGAAGTTAGAGAAGGCAAGGACTGACATTGTTCAACATCTCACTCTAAAATTTGGCCATTTATATGTTACTATTACTTTCCTCTGGGGCACAAAGATTGTTTCAATTCAGCGATGAGCATGATTGAGGCTGAGCACTAGCGTTGGGAGATAAAGCTCGGCTTACAGTCTCAAAGGATGCTGGATGGGTCTGAGGTCAGGACTCCGTGCAAGCAAGGTCACACGAAAATCAGAAAAACATCACTTTGTTTATGGGGGCACTGTTATGTTGAAAAAGGAAAGAGCCTTCCCCAAACTGTCCTCTAACTAATTTGTCTTTAGCTGCCTATCAAACAGATAAAACACATGCTGCACATGCATCAGGAAAGATGTATTAATTTATTATATTATTTAAAATAAAACAATAATGGAAAAGCTCAAAGAAACACCCGGTTAAATACTTAAACGAGGGAGGCTGTTTAGGCTGCTGTCAGTAATTGACATGTATAGCCATATTTTCAGCGTTTAATCAACGCACTGGTTTTGTGGTGCATGCTATATTAATGAATTTTCCCTTCGGTGGAGCAGAAGCGATAAAACAAAATTAGTCAGGCTCAAAGTAAACGGTAAACATTCAATCCCCAGGTTGAATCAGGACACAGACATCTCCACCTTTCAAGATTTTACCCTCGGCAACCAAAAGTTCAATTAGGCGACTGCCATTCACGAAACTGCCGACTCATATGCAGTTTAAAATAATGCTAGTAATGGGGACCCATTTTTAAATTCAAGGTGTATTGCATTGAATGAGCACGTGCTTTGAGCATAAGAACCATTTCCATCAAAGAATAATAAATTGCATTACTGCAGTAATCTGGATTGTCCTTGCAGCACTGCAAAGGTTTAAACAATGGCTGAACTAGAAGAGAAGATTTCCCGAGAACTAACTGTGCTAAACAGGCTCGCATCATGGACAAAATGCACTTGTGTGCCTAGAAGTAACACAAATAATGACCCTTAGTCCCTGTATGACAACCATGTGAGCTGTGCTGCTAAAACAAGGTCAGATGTGAATGTGTCTGATGTGTTTTGCCATGCGCACATGACCCTGTGAGGTCTGTTTTTGGTCTGTCCTACTAGGGAGAAAATAGTGGGTCAGTTCACATAACTTACTTGCCCCTGAATTGAAAAAAAAGGATCAGGGCCACCCTGTAAAGGGGCAGTTGTCACAGCCTTGCGTGATGAGTCATGCTGTTTATGCAAGGAGCCAGGGGGTGGTGTTCCAGCCCGAGGTGAGATACGAGTGCTGCTACAGTCGCCCGGGCCCAAACCCAATGGGTAACAAATCAGATATGTGGAGCCAGGGACACATCATTCAGCCTGCAGTACTGACATGTCAAAAAGGATCAAATTTAAATGAGGATATGATACAATACCGTGAAACTGTATGCATTGTGGAGGCTGTGTGTAGGGAGTACAGAAAACACTGTTGCTGTTTGTCCTGACCAACCAAATTCATGTCTCTAGATTTGATGGTTCAGAGCAGGGTGGCATCTTGAATTGTAATCAGATATAATTTTGCACATATTGAATATAATGTTTGATTTGGGTCTGGCTTAGAAGTATTCGCTGACCTCATTTGGAGAGGGCGTGCAGGGTAACAGTTTAATCTCTTATTCAAAATGTCATCCTTTGCACAAACATGGAGAGGACACTGACAGTGATGGACCAGGAAAGCACAGTCATGCTGGTGAATAGATAATAGTCTGGGAATAAACGTCACATGGTCAAACAGTTAGAGGAAGGGGAAAAAAAAAATCTTTGAAATGATGTTAATGCTGCACAGCAGCGGGAATAATTGGAAAATTTATGTATTGGATTGTGCTATATGGAGCCTTGGCTCTTCCCCTTTACATTGTGATACGTCACTCTGCTTTCACAGCTCAATCAACACAATGGCAATGGAGGTCAGGAGTCGGTGAGTGATTTTATGCATACAATACAAGGTGGAGAGGTTTATCAAAACACCGTGTTTCCACTTACTATGTGCTTTTTTCATATTCCCCTGACCTTTCTCTGCTCTTAACTGCACTGACTGGGACTGATACTTTCTTGAGGATATGTTGTCACGGTATGTCTTTAGGGGTGAGACAAAACAAAAAGTGTATGACTGATTCCTGTTATGTATTGCAGAAGTGCCTCTCATAGCCTTGTTACTGCTGGCAGAATATCTTTCCTAATGTCTTCTGTGTTGGGCGTGTAGTCAGCCTCGACAAATATTGCACTGTACTCCCTGGTCATTTGGACACATCCGTAATTACCTGTCTGTTGAGAATCAAACAAACATCTGCCTGCACAGCAGAAAGCTGCCATCTCTAACCTGTCTATATGGGCATGCTGTGCAGTTCTCACAAAAGTCTTTCCAGTGACATTACTGGGAAATGTTTGGATAGTTACAGGGGTGGACTGTCAATCTGTAACATTGCTGGGCCCATCTGTCTGTAATGGCTTTTTAAGATTCGACTGCGGGTTTCTTTTGACAGAACTTTTACAAAAAGAGTCCCAGTGCTTATGAGATATTTGGTATCTGGCACACGAGACAGGCCACTGAAAGTTATGATGTGCCTTAGCATGTTGGAAAGGGAGCTAAATAACACTCCAAAATGGGGCTAAATATTGTAGAGGGAAAACCTATTATGGCCATTTTACTGGGGTCTCTTGACCTTTCAGGTTAAGATGAAATGAGTTATTTCATTTTATAACAGTTAAGTTACTTTACAATATTGTATTTGAATATCTCTGCATACCAGGGTGCCTGAACAGTTTTGGAATTGCATAAATTGGGTATTAATGGAAATGGATGTAAGTCCCCGTAGTAATTTCTTTGTAGTGAAACCATATTTTTGAAATGGACATCACTGTATAAAATAACCTGTTTTGACTTCTTGGCCAATCACAGCCTCGAAACAACTTACAGTCATAAACTAGAGGCCTCAGGCATTGAGAGGATATGCTACTTTCCTGGGTATATTGACAATAAAGGGGTTTCTCCGCAGTTTCCTGAACAGAAGTGCTCGCCATCCAATTGCAGAAAAATGCAATTCTTATCGAAATATCAAAACAACAGTTTTTGCTACCAAATCACAGCATGAATTTTTCTGTCGTGTACCTCAAGACCTGAATGTGGCATTTTGAATTTTTTTTTTCCACGACTTGTATCAGTCTTTGAGTGGTAAAAAAATGCTTAAGTTACTCAATAAACCTGTGTAACAAACATTTTCAACCCAAAAGATGATGCAATAACTTATGAGGATGGGAATGGTCATCACATATGTCCATCATAATGCTGTAAAGTGCTATACACTCTAAACTTTCAAAGTTTAAATAGGTGCCTAGCCAAAACACAATGACTATTATATAGATTTATGACGATGAGAAAAACTTGACACACAGTGGTGAGGTGTCCCTAAAATGGATCTTCAGGTTTCCAGCTTTTAGGTGATACCACTTCATGTGACATATACTGTTGACCTGCTGCCCCCCCCCAAAAGAAGTTCCTCTGTCCATGCCAAAAAAAAAAGAAAAAAAAGGTCTATGGTGGATCTAAAAGGGTTTTACAAACACTGTAAGCAAGAACATCATAATTTTGAGCATGCTAGTTGGCAATATGATGGCTTTTATTCATATATTGCTGTGAAAATGTTGCTAAATCCCTGAACATTATTGAAAGATTATGCCAATGTTCAAAATTACCATATTTACAGATGATACTGCATGTCTACAAGGGGCTATCAATGTCTATCTAAAAGACTGTTATGTTAGATCTTAGCTGTGATAGATAAAGATTGGTGCCTGTCTCTCTCTAAGCAGAAACGGAGACTATAATTTAATAATGCAGAGCCAAAGCGATAATGTGATGGAGGAGACAGTGAAACAAAATGTCCATTCTATAGCTCCCAGGTAAGTAAACAGACAGGCTTGAAATAGGAAGTGGTTCCCTGTTGACAGAGAGCAGTCATGGCGGATAAGCTGAGACGGATAATTGTCCTATCTGATTCAGCATCTGTATGAGCATGTGGAGTGTTTGCTTATTGTAAATCAGCACGCAAAAGGAGAATTATATTCCTGTCAGAGCATCAGAGGCAAACTGCAGAGTTGAGATGCTGCAACCATTACCTGAGGGAGGGGAAGTAAAGATAATTCATATCTTAGGTTCATATCTCGGCTTGGGATGTTTCTCCTCAGGAGGTTGCTGTACAGTTCTCTGTCAAAAAGTTTGCAGCTATCATCCCCATTTTGTCAGTGTATTCTCCTGTTTCTGTTCATTAAAAATTTTCGAAATGAAGAGATGGCATGCTCACATATGCCAGAGTAGTGAAAATGTGCCTCCAAATAGGCCCAAAATTCTATTTTTGCTCTATTATTAACTGTATGAGAGAAAGGTCAGACAGTGAAGAATCCTGCTGAACCTAATGAACCATAGAAATAAACTGCAGACCTCAGGCACATTCTTCAAAGGAGTCAACAGTATATTGCTTCTGTTAACTAAGTGTGTTGGGGGGTGTGTATGATTGTAAGCGCAGTGTCTGATAGCTCCCATACAAACAGAGACGCTCATCAACTACGAGCAGGAGGAACTGATAGTCAAAGCAGCTTTAACTGGCAACGATAAATGGATGGAAATGATGCTGAAATTGGAGTTACTGGTTTTTCACAGAGAAGAAGATTAAATGCACCACGGATATCTGCTAAGATTATTTTTAGGGCACGCTTAAACCATAACGCTTGCAGTTTTTCAGTAAATAAACACAGAAGGATTGGCAAGCACAAAAGACCCTCGCCAACTGGCAATAAAAAGGAAATGAAAGGGTTTTCTTTCTAGGGTAAATATAAAGTGTATGCATATGGAATCTTTAGACATGGCATCGCCATGCCTTCAGTGTCAACTGTTGAAACTCCAATGTCAAACTCAATGATTCCTGTTATACTATATTCAAATATATGAAAGGTCTGCTCCTTTAAAATTCATATTTGCTATGCTTTTTGGCATGCATAATGACAAGTGTGTGATAAAGGCACATTTTAATAATATTCATTAAATAACTGCACAGGTTCCTCCCTTCTCCTTGAGCTTAGACAGCGGGTGTGTTCTGTCGAGTGGGATGTAGTAGTGAGGCCAGGGTCTTTGTCGAAGCCGTCCATTACTGATGATTAACACAGCGTCTTTTTCCATGTCCCTCAGGAAACATGGTGAGCAAGGAGGGTGGCAAATGCATGCTCACCAACTCAGAGTCTGACTCGGAGGCAGCGCCTTTGCCCTCCACCTCGCTGGCACTGGAGGTGAAGTATTCCCTGGAAGCCAGTCGACAGGTGAGGAAGCGAAACAAGGCCCTGCAAGTGCGTTTCAAGGATATCTGTGAGGCACAGAATGAGCAAAGGGAGGCGGAGTTGCAGGCAGCAGGGAAAGGCGGCAAGCCGATCTCATACAAAGTGGCGTACCGCAAGTACATGACTGTCCCTGCCCGCAGATCTATCCCGAACGTCACAAGGAGCACGGGTGTGCAGACATCCCCTGACCTGAAGAAACGCTATCAGACCTTTCCCTTTGAGCGCAAGAAAGGTCACACTTTTAAACACGTGGCGGCTGTGGAAACTTATAAAGGTCAGAATAACGGTTTTGTCATGGAGGTGAAACAGTCCAAGGCTGCTGAGCAGGGTTTAGATGAAGAGGAGGAGGAGGGAGCCTGCGGGGGGAGTGGAGTCCGGAGGACCAGGGCTCTGCTCCATACTAATGAGTGCATTGCCACAGTGGAGCAGCACACTGCACCTGATGGCCTGTGCTCTGACGCTCTGCTGCTCAGTTGCTCTGCAGACACAGACTGCCTTGCAGACACACAGAGAGGAAGCGGAGCCGGAGCACAGGCAGAGTACCAGCTCTGCAGTGTCCCATCCAAAGCCAGGACAGGATTACAACACAGGGAGGCCGACACAGACCGCTTGGCCAAGAGGCAGCTGCTCAATCTGGAGGAGGGCTCGTCCCGAACCCTGCCGGACAGGGCCTCCAAGGTTACAGGCCCCATCGCCTGGAACTCCCTTACGCAGGTGGAGTGCCTGGACAGTCCATCTGTGCGGAGCAAGCGGAAGAAAGCCCTGCAGCTCAACGGGCTGCAGAGTGAAACGCTACCACGTTCCAGCGGAGGCTGTACAACACAGGCACAGTGCCACACCGGACAGTTATCTGCCCGGCCTCTACGGGGCATGGAGGAGCCTCTGACACCCTGCAGAGGTGGTGAGGCTGGTGGGGCACCGCCCGACCAAACACAGGAGGCCTGCAAGCAAATAGTGCCTATGAATCAGGACGGGGATGTTAAAGCACAGCTCCAGGCCATGGAAAATCTCATCAGCTCCAGTCAAGAGACCATCAAGGTGCTGCTGGGTGTCATCCAGGAGCTGGAGAAGGGGGAGGCCCACAGAGAAGGGTAAGACATCTCACAATAGCCTGTGCTTTACACTAGAGATGCACCAATTAGATTTTTTCTCTGTCGATGACGATTCCAATACTTCACCTCAAAGTACCTGCCAATACTGAATGAGTACCTATCCAATACCTGTAGCCCTCTTTTTTCCCTAATATGCACAGATCACTAAATTGAACTGGCTTAAATCATATTTATGTACGGTACAGAAGCCAGAGATTGCTGTAACACTTAAAACTGAGTTGGCGGACAAACGTGACTGTACTGACCGCTTGAACACTGACCTTTCTTATAACATTGACTAAGAAAGTGTGGATCTGTCACTTAATGGCTGATCTCCGTAATAGGGTCAGTATTGGGGCCGATACTGATCGAGTGAACTGGACTGGTGCCTCCCTACTTTACACTGGTGACAAGCATTCATTGGCAAAAAAATAAATAAAAATGTGAGGATACTGAGAAATCCCATTTGAGAGAAGGGCCTGGCCTTGTGTTCACAGGGTTAAGCCAAGTCAAACATCAGAGACACAGAGCACATTCATCATTCAGCATGAGCGGGAAAAGTACCCTCTTGATGTGTCACATTATTTCTAGATCTTAGGGACAAGCTTGTATCTGTGACAGCTGTTCAGTCGGACCCTGACTGGAGAACAGAGTGTTGAAGAAGAGATCACAGCTGCATGTAGCTGGGATGATGTGGCTTTTACCTGGATGTGCCCTGCAGTGCTATTACAGCAGTGTCTCTTTGATGATTTCCCTCCAGATATGACGGACCTGCTGAAAACTCATTTACAGACATTTCATCTCCCTCAATATGACCCAAGTGGTTTGATGACCCCTTGTATGAAACACTGACACTATGAATGTGGCCTTTCAACCATGTTAAACCCAAGGCCAGGAAATAGCTGATATGTTGTCACTATTTTTAAAATTGAGCTGATTCAGCCACTAAATACATAACGATGTGTGTGAGATCAGAATAAGTGATGACGCAGCCTGCATCTGCCAGTAGTTTCCTCAAGAATTAATAAGAATACTTTGAGGGACAGGTCACCCCAAAATCAAAGATTTATATTTTTTCTCTTACCTGTAGTGCTTTTCATCAATCCAGATTGTTTTGGTGTGAGTTGCAGAGTGTGGAGATATCAGCTGTAGGGACTCTGTCTTCCATCAACATAATGGAAAGAGCTAGCACTCAGCTTGTGTTGCTCGGGGCCAAAAAAAAAAAAAAAAAAAATACATTTGAAGAGCTTAGCAGCAATGTCTCTTCCCAGAAATCATGACCCAGCTACTCAAAATAATCCACAGACCTTTTTGTGAGCAGTTACATGTAGAAACTACTTTCTACTGAATTACATTCGCCAATGTGCAAAAGATGAAGAGTGCATGAAATTCTAGCTAACCTATCCCCACTGGGCTAGCTAACATTACAGCTCAGCGGAGGAGGACACCATTAATGTTTACAGCTCAGGATGTCATGACCACCAGCCTTTGTCGATGAGTAGATGCACGCTTCCTTCTGCATGGTGACACAGTTAGCAGGTGTAGCTTGGTAGAGAGAAAAAAGTTCCAACACCTCTAACACAGAGGTCTGTGGATTATCTTGGTCACTCCTGTTGAGTTCTTTGAATTTTTTCTTTCTTTAATTTTTTGGGTGCTTTGAGCACCACAAACCAAGTGCCATCTCGTTCTGTTATATTGGAGACAAGGCAGACGTCTCTACAGCCGATATCTCCAACACTTGGCAACACACATCAAAACTATCTAGATCAATAGCATCACAGGTAGGAGGGGAAAGTGATTTGGGGATGAACTTTTTTTATGAATTTATTTATATATTTTCAATATATCAAATTTTAAACATGGGAATTTAATTAAAAGAGGATATCATATCAGAGTGACACTTGCTTGAACAAAAAGTAGAAATTTAACAATTGGCCTCATCGAGCCGCTCGCCATGTTTATCTAGTAAGTCCAAGGCCTTTGAAAAAGCCATGGCCTGTGAAAAAGCCATTTACTGTCCAATGGATACTGAGTATATACAAAAGGGCTGCAGATAGCATCTAGCCCGCTGAAATAGAGGATTGTCTATCCAAAGGGATGAGGCAAACAAAATGGCCAATTTGCTGAAGTGAATTGCTGGGGCTCGGCACTCAGATCCCTATCTGTTTTGACCGGCACTGTGGAGAGGTACGGAGTGAGAAAATCCATATAATCAACATCATACCAACCTGGAGTCCAGACCCTTTGGGAATTAACCACACAGACACACCTGTCAGGCTTACAGCATACGACCACAAATGCTTCAAAGTGTTTGAAAGCAACTCTCAATATCAACTTGAGTGTAAAACTATTCAACGGAGCTCAAGCAAGAGGCAGATCCTTCAACGGTGTGAGTTTACACCATCTGAAAAAGCAATTATCCTCTTTCAATCTCACACAAGGCAGCCTTAATCTCCTTATCAGCACACTCATAAAAGTGTGCTGTGTGAGTGAAAAAGTGAGCGGACATGTGGTGCAGCATGGGGAGCCATCTTCTCTGTGTTGCCGAGCACATCTGGCTTATCAGATGTGTCTAAAGTGGCAGGAGGGAGAGGAGAGGAAAAGAGAGGAGAGACTTCATTTGTAAATAAAAATTGGTGACTGCTGTTTAATTGTGCCATCTGGTCACATACATAAAGAAACAATCACAGTCTTTCCATACGTTAATTACAAAGCCTGCAGTTAAAGTCATTGAGCAGTGTAAGCCTCTTGTAATCCATCTGAGCCAAACCAAAACCTCCACTTTTCTATACAAGCACGCCTTCCTGTACATATTTACATTTTTTTAAGTGAACCAAGCAAGTATTCTAATGCTGCTTTAGTCACACTACATTAGCTTCATGCTCCCCTTACATAAATGTCACTGACACAACAAATAGCAGTGCCCACCGGCTATAGATACTGCGAGTGCAATTATGTGTGATATATAACTGCTTATGTTGTATGACATTCATTTTTCAAGGGAGGAAGTGCAACACTGTGTGCATTCATCATGACGCATGTGTTCGTGGCATGCCGCTCAAAAACAATGTGCCACAATACGCTGAGAGTAATGAAAAACACAATTCTGCCCTATACAAACACACACATGCAAAAAAGAAAAAAGCCATAGAAAAAAAGGCTTTGGTAGTCTTAATAAAACAGAGTCGACTATTCCATTGATATCTGTTCTACATTCAACTAGCCATAGTAATGATCTTTAAATTTTTCCTTTTATTTCTCCCCTTTTCTGTGTTGCTTCAGGAGAAAGAAAACAAGTCAGTGGAATGGGAAAAAAAGGGAGAAAGAGAACGACAGTTGCAACCTCAATCTAAGGATTCATTGTGAAGACACCAGTCAGAGGCGCAAATCAATGCAGTAGGAAATTCACTTCATCATCGCAACTGAAAAAAAAATCAACAATAGTTGCAGATTTCATCGCAAATGCAGCCAGAATCAAAAAGTGAACTAATTTAAAGTGATGAATCAGAATTTAGGCTCTGTGATTTAATTAATCCATCAATTTATATTGTCACATGTGACCATATAAGGTACAGTTCCAGTCTAAAGGCCTGGTGTATCCCGTACCCTCCTCTCCACCTCAACAGGGAGAAAATGCTACCCTGCAGCCCTATTTAAATTTTACTTTGAACATAGACAAAACACTGACTGTGAAACATGTCAAGGAATCAATGCATGTCCAGAAAAAACAACCAAACAACAAACTCTGCCCAGTATAATTCAGCTGCATTTAAGGCCTTTGTGTGTTGGCATCCTTACTCAGTGAGCATGTCCTCATATAGGTATCCAGATGGTTAATCAATTTAGTCTTTAATTAATATAATGTTTATTGAAAAGGGACACAGCATATTAATGAACATCAGTATAAAATACAATTGTAAATTGCCACAGTTTGCAGGACCACTTATGTACATCCGTAGTCCCTTGGCAGGTAGCAGACAACAGACAATATAAGTACATGGTGCAAAGTGCCTTATGTATGTGCAAGGTGTGTGAAAGAGTTCTCACTCCACAGAAAAAATCTGGAGAGCAAAACGTCACTAGAAGCACACTGTACAGCACACTGACTAACAAAAAAAGTAATAATAATAAAGACAAACGGCTTACATTAGGCAATCTTTGTCATCTGAGTGGTCTACCACTGATGATTTCAATGTACTACTTTCAAGGGGCAGCCCTATTTATGTTAATACATATATTGGAAGTGACCTAAACGTAAGTCACCTAACACCCTCAATGCAGAAAATGAACAGGACTTCCAAACCTCAAACACCCAAAACAACATCTCCCACTTTGCTACTCAACGAGAATGTAAACAGTAAGGGGGAAAACAGGTAGAAAGCAAGCATCTGAAAGAAAGTGAGTGAGGGTGACAAGGAGGGGCGAGGCTACATCTCCATTTGTTATTGTGTTATCAGAACTTTAGAAATTGCTTGAGCAGCTCCTACAAAGCTGCTGGGAAAAAAAGTTTTAAGTTTGGAGCACACTGACTCACCTTATGTCCCCACACGCCATGCATGCATCACACACTTACACAATGCCCTCGGGTGCAGCTCTGCCCTGGGCATACAGCACAGTGTGAAAGGTGTGATGCAGCTCCAGAGTACATCATTGGCTGCATCCAACAGCACAAAGCTCGGGAATAAATTTGCTGCATCATCAGCCAGTGTTGGCAGGCTAGACCCAATTAATCACTCTCATGGGGGGACTTGTTGCTAGCCTGTCTATTAACGCTGTGTATGTGTGCATGTTTTTGTGCCTTCAGCCTCCCACCCACTCAGTGACCTTTGGGGGATCTTACCTAGTAGCACAAAGGGGGTAGGATGGATAAATATACTGTTAATGGCACTTTTGGCTCCGTTCTCCCCAGGGAGGCTTGCTGAAATGAGCTCTGCTCTCTTATTTTCTCTTATCAACTCAGCATGAGAGAGGGGGCAGGGAGGGACAAAAGATGGAGGGAGAAAAAGATCTAGACAGCGTGAGGGCAAGAGATAGAGAGAGTAAGGGTGAGTTGTTTAAAGGACGTGACCCAGTTGCCCGCGAACCCCATCAGCTGCTTATTGATCGGCTCACCTGGGAGGACGGCTTTGAACATCCCCGCTGCACTGCACTATTAACCCCTCTCTAATGGCAAGACCCTTAATTACAATTAATCCAAGCTGCAAACTTCCCCATATCACTGCACTCATCCTCCTCTCACACTCTCCCCATTACCTCATCCTTAAGTAACAATATTGATATCAACACCGCTCATATACCTGTCAGAGAATGAAGCACGGAGAGGAGTAGATACAGAGAAATTTATGATAGCAGCTTAATTTTTATTGGTGCTGCACCTTATGGACAGCGTGACTAGAGTGACAAGAGAGGGAGAATTGAAAAATGTCTCTGCTACTGCAAAGATTAGAGACAAGAACTAAATGTTAAAGTTAGCACATTGACGTCAATGAGGAGAAGAATCCGATGGATTTTGCAGCAATGTTCATTTCAGAAACACTAACTAATGACAGCGAAGGGTTGGTTGACAAAATTACACACACACACACACACACACACACACACACACAAGAATCACAGTGGATTAATATTTACCTTAACAAAGTTAATAAAGAGCTCTCTGTGACCAAAATGCATAACACCAATGGAAAAACCATCTCTTCCTGGACGAAACATTTTAGTCATGTTAAATTATTGTGAATTACCTGTAAGTAAAGATATTTAAACTACACTGACCAAAGACTGAATAATAGTTTTTAAGTGTCTTTGAGTGTTTTGAGTGACTGTTTTAAAGAGGCAATTTTGTGAAACCACTGATATAAATTTGAGGGCGTTTTTCTCAAAATCTATGATCAGAGCATTAAACACTCTAAAAAAATTCTGAAAGACTTAAAAAGTCTTACTTTGAATGTTTTTTTCCTCTTGTGTTTATACATATCCATGGAAGGGAGGTGGGTATCGTATTGGTTGCTATTAATGAAAATAAAAAAATAAAAAATAATCACGCACACACACACACAAATTCTTACATCTTGTGGCCACTAAGATTTTTGCCTATACCCAAGGTAAATGGAATTTCGTTTGGGGTGTTAATTTTTGTGAAGGTTTATATATCATGTTGTATTTTGATATGTTGTGATTCGGCATGGCTGTTACCTTAGCCAGGTCTCTCATAGAAATGAGTTGGGGCTTCTTGTTTGTTTATTTTTTTTTGTCTAAATATAAATAGGGATAAAATAAACAAATAAAAAACCACTGAAAACCTAAATTAAACAGCAACATCCCCCCTCATAACAGTATCCCCATTACCTCATAGTGAATGGTTTTTCCATTGTTGAACTGAGATCCAGAGAAACGAGGACATAGTTTCTGAAAAGATATGTTGCTCTAAGTTTTCCATTGCTGTGAGCACCTAAAATTAAATTCTACTGACACCCACTGAAATGGGGAAAGGAAATAAATGTCTAAAATAGATATCCCCAAAATGGGGCAAATACAACCGAAACAATTTGACCTTTTGACACAGATTTTTTTTTACCTTTCAACCACTGTGAAGACTGCTAAAAAACTGCTTTAGTAGAGGAACACTTGTTTTCAGAAGCTTCTTTGTGTGACTCTATATAACCACTTCATTGTGAAGGAGAGTGGTTGATGAAGCATGATACCTGGGTAAATATCAGCTCCAAAAAGGCCAGTTTTACTTACAAGACTGCTTCTGTTGGTGCAGCTGTGTAACCCCACCAAAAATGAGCAGAAGATCTCCTACTTGTCATTGGTGAAGTGAGTTCACAGTACTTCCATTTTAACATGTCATTAATTATAGGAGGAAACTATTACTGTCAATCAATATGCACATTTCCACATGCCAATCCAATAAAAAAGCCATTGAGCCCATGAAGCATGTAACCAAGTAGATCCCTCCAGGGCCATAACATGGTCTTTAGCTGCCCCAAGGGAAATAGGAATCTAAAATGGAGACTTGGTTCAATGACAATATTTTATTTCAGAGGCAACTGATAATAGAACGATATATAAGGAGACACAGGATGTATTATAATAGGATATTGATGAGTTTGAATGAGAGTTCGGTGAATCAATATCAACAAAATTAAGACGAGCCGACAGTATAAAGCCGAATGGCTGCTGTCCTAAGCAAAACTGTCAAATTTTATCTGCTTAGAGGTCCCATCTCATTTCCATTTCTGTATTTTTCAGATAATAACTGGTTATAAAAATGTTCTTACTGAGGATAACTATAACTGTGTGTTTTACAACACTACCTAGTACAGAATGGATTAATCAATAATGGGATTTCTCCAGTGGGAGTAAAAAGCCTTGATATTAAGAAAAGTAGATACAGATGTCATATAGGACTCTGGGAGACTGCGTTAGGCATTTTTCTCACATTTACATCCAAGGTTAGAGTTAATGCTTGTTGTTGCCTCCTTCAACCAGTAAAGCTGAAGGTACAGTTTACAATAATGTCTGTAAAAACATGAGGGCTCAGCAGATTTTTAGGATTAGTGTCACCAATTAAGAATCTGACCAAACTTCTCCTCTTCTGTTCCTTGGTAATGGCACTCAATAATGGCCATAAACAGAACCTTATGCATTACTTTATGATGTCACAGTGAAGATGACAATAAGAAACTGACTTTTTAGATGAAATAAAATATCATCACTTCATCATTTATCCTTCAGACGTTTGTGTGAAATGTTGTGTTATGGACAAAAACATGTTTTGTGAGGTCACAGTGACCTTGACCTTTGACCACCAAATTCTCAGTTCATTATTAAGTTAAGGTGGAGGTTACTGCCAAATTTAAGGAAATTCTCTCAAGGCCTTCCTGAGATATCGCCTTTGAAAGAATTAGATGGATGCAAGGTCCCAGTGACCTTTGACCAGTTTATTGTTGAGTCCAAGTGGACGTTTGTGCCAAATTTCAAGAAATTCCCACAAAGTGTTCTTGAGAGACTGCATTCATGAGAATAAGATAGATGCAAAGTCACAGTGACCTTGATCCCTGAACACCTAATTCTAATCAGTTCATCCTTGACTCAAAATGGATGTTTGTGCCAAATTTGAAGACATTCGCTCAAGGTGTTTTTGAGATATCTGGTTTATGAGAATGAGACAGATACATGGTCACAGTGACAGTGACCTTTGACCGCCAAATTTTAATCAGTTCATTACTTAGTCCAAGTGGACGTTTCTGCCAATTTTAAAAAAGTTCCCTCAGCGTATTCTTGCAATATTGGTTTAACAAGAACGAGACAAAAGAGTTCACGGTGACCTTGACTTTTGACGTATGCCCATCAAAATCTAATCAGTTCATCAATAAGTCTAAGTGGATGCTTGTGCCAAATTTGAAGAAATTCCCTAAAAGCTTTCTTGAGATATCACATTGACGAGAATGGGACACACGCATGGACAACCTCTTGAACATAATACTCTGGCCATGGCTATCACTATAAAATAAAACATTGAAAATAATCAAAAGATTAATGGATAATGAAATAGTTATTAGTTGCAGTCACACCTATTTTTATTATTTTATCACAGTATTTGTAATTTAATTGTAAACTTAGACGGTAACTCCTTGATGAAAATTACTTTCAATGCAGCCCAGAAACTCGTCTACTATTGGTGTTCTACTTTGCCTTATCTGACCTCAAATCAGTCAGTCACAGCTAATGGCCGACACTGTGCTCTTCCTGCCACGGCAGCCGGGCACAGGCCACTCAGGAGGGCAGCGTGACTCCTCATCACCCTCATTTACTTGGGTACCGCTAACAAGGGATGACAAACAAGATGAGAAAGGAAGGTGGGGGGGAGCAGCTTAACAAGACCTGTAATTACTCATTCACAACTCTTATCTTTCCCGCAGACTCTCCTATCGAACCGGACAGGACACGGCCAACTGCGACACATGCCGGAACAGTGCATGCATTATTTACAGGTTAGTAGCCATTCCTCTTCAAAGACATGATGATCCAAATGTGCCCTGTCCTTTCTCCTTGAGGGGAAAGTGAACAGGTGGAAAAGGAACAGTGAAGAGAAGGAGATGCAAGACTAATGTGGATGCTATTAATGAGCACACAGGGAGGTGTGACATTTACACACTGCTCTCATTCTCTCTCAATCTATACATCTTTGTTTGATTCTCTCCTTGTCCGTTGACACCCTTTGATTCACTGAAGGGGTTGTAACAGGTGAATGGTTGGCTGGACTTAGAGAAAGGTTGAAAAGCAGAGAGGATACACACTATAGAATGAGTGAGCACAAGGCCATGAAAGGTGCAATTAATTATCATCCAAGCATCATGAAATATTATCACTGTGTGCTGTTGCCAAGCCAACTGAGCCTCTGCATACTTTCAAATTCCCTTTCATTGATTTGACAACCAGTAAGGACGTGAGTCCAAAGTCATTAGTCTGCCATGTTACAGTTCTCTCTTTATGAAGGTGTGTGTGTGTGTGTTTGTAAATATATGTAAATTTCTGCCAAAGTTTCTTTAGTGTTATGTGAAATAATGCTGAGACAAGAAGTCGTTTTACCAATTAGTCGGTCAGCAGGAACTTAATTGGCATACTTTTTTGATAATTAATTGTTTCTGAAGTTTATCCAGAAAATGGGACAACTGTGTCTGGTTCGAGCTACTCAGATGTGGAGATTTGCAGTAAAGTTTGCAGTTTTTGAATGGTTGTCCTGTAGGGCTTTCAAACCTTGGGGTATTCCTTAAGATGGGGTATCATTTGAAAATAATCACACCAGTACCAATACCAATAACCTTAACCCTTTAAGTAAGGTTAGTAAGTAAACTGTCTTGATTTCTTAAAAGAACACGGGATGATGGTGATGAGCAATTAAAAAATAAATGACCAAAATTAGAAGGAAATTAATAAAAAGTTACAAGAACATTAACTGAAAATGAGCAAAAAAGAAAGAAAAAAGTAAAGTAAAACAAACTACAAAGAGGAGTGCTAAAAAATTACAACTCTGTTACATAATTTAAAATATCTAATTACAATAATTAAAATTATATCTTTCTGTAAATTTCCCCCTAGCCTTTAAAAAAAAATCAAAGTCTACTAACGTTTTTGGATTTCTAGAACATTTCTTTCAAAGTTGTTCATAGCCTTTCCCCAATGTTTTCTGAAAAAATAAATCAAACCTATTTGCTCAGGTTTCAGAGTTTAAATTTTTACAAATTTAAATTCTGACCTGATGATGGCACTGAATGAAAGTCAGGGATCACCACAGTCATTTGACTTTTTTCTTTGGGGATCTTGAATGTTTCGAGCAAATTTCAGCAACCCATTAAATACTTATCAAGATATTAAACCTCAGGATAGTGCTAGAAGAAATGTCAGGGCATCACCAAAGTTATTAGGATGCGTCCTTTGGGCATCATAAATGTCTGTACAGAATTTCATGGCAATCCCACTGGTAGTTGTTGAGATATTTCAGTCTGGACTTAAAGTGGTGAACCATCCCTGGAGCCACATGTGAAATCCATATATTAATCATAACAAAAATAACCACTTACAGCCCTACTGTGGAACTGTGTGGGATCAGTCCGTGGCCCTGACCTCCTGACAGAGCCTCGCAGGTCCTAACACCTCTGTCAGGCTTGAGCCTTCCTCTTTGATACACAGCGAGACTGACAGCCTGCAGCCCCATGAGGGCTCTTCGCTCACAGTTAAAATTACATGACACAACCTGGCGTGCATGTTTGTATGTGTGTCTGGGTGTTTTTTTGTTTGGTGCTCAGAAAAAGTATAACAGTAAAAGAACAGGAGGCGGGAAATATGAGAAAGAAAAGAGATTTAAAGAGTAGGAGGGTGAGAGGCGATCAATAAAACTGTTTTTAGTGGACACTGCTGTTCCACTCAGCCGGTGTTTGCCTCTGAAGAACCATTTAAATCATTTTCTATCTACTGCTCTCAATAACTGATAAGCCTCTGGCCAAACTTCAATCGGCTCCTGAAAATGAAGGAGCAGGGCGCAGCTCTGTTCCCTCTGATGTTTGAACTGAGGAAGGTGCATCGTGTCGTAAAGCAAAGTGTGTTTAAATCCTGCAGGACCGCCCGCAATGGCTGCAGGGTGGACAACAAGAACGGTTGCTTTTTACAACAATTCAATGACAGCGAGATGCGGTGAGGTGAGCTGAATTATGGTACATGATGTGAAGGACACTGGAAGAGCACAACATTGGTTTGTGTACAGGGTTAAAGGATTGGATGATAGGACAAGCTGCTGAGATGGGAGTTCGCCTGGTGTTATAAATTAGCCAGCACCATGTTTAATGTGATTTGGCCCCTAGGGGAAGAGAAGGCCCTGTTCTCTCTGGGCAACTTATCCTCCAACTCAGCTCTGCCTGCATGAGTAAAGACTGGCCATACTTGCCCTGCTGTACCAGCCTCTGCAGACACTAGAGACGTTTGCTTACAATCCCCCCCAAATGCTTGAGCACACACTGTAGTGTGACAACACGTCAATATTCAAAAGAAATATCAGTAATTCCATTCTACGCTTCTTTTTGTCAAGATATTCTTGGCAGCTCAGAGTGTACCTATACTCAACATTAGTGTGTTGGGAAAGGTGTTTCGTATATATATCGCCATGACCTGAATTCCCAATGAGGATTTAAAATATGCAAAATGCAGGCTGCTACGATAAAAGCTATGGTAAAATGTGCTCATTTGAATATGGGCCAATTATACGTACGTATCACTGAGAGGTCCTACCATCCATCTTATCAAGATTTTTCTTACCTGCACTTTAAAATCCCATGAGACACACTATAAGAATATTATATAAAGGGGTCACAGACAAAGGTCAGATTTGTCCCTTGTCTTGGTCATACTTAGCCATACAATGTGTGTGTTTATATGTACATAAATATCCTGTTTATGATCCCAGGGTTCCCTACACATTCACCACGATCTGAACATCTGCTACCACTAATGTATATTTTTTGAGCTTGACCAATCATTAGGAGTGCAACTGGACCTGCTCCAGTCATTTGTTTGTATTTTGTCTTGCCTATAGATCTATTTAATTCATCGGCTCAGTCTTTTTGTTATTGTGTATTGTGTGTGGTCTTAACTGGTGCATGTGACAAATTAACTAAACAGAGTTTGTCTTTCTTTAATGAAAGAGGCTGTGAATCTTCATCCACTGTTTCGCTGTCCTATGTGAGGATAGGGACAGTTCCCCTATGTTGGGGACAGTGATATAAGAGTATCGCTACATTAGCTCCTTTCAGGACATACTCAGTACGCTGTGTGTTTGTGTGTGTGTGTGTGTGTGTGTGTGTGGTTTAGAGAGAGAGTAAGGGGCGGTGGGCGGCTTTAAAAGCAGACAGCTGCTGGCTATCAGAGCAGAGATGAAATCAGCAGTGAAGTTGTCAAGTGTTAGTAATCTCTGTCTTTGCCGTTTTTTTTTTTTTTTTTTTGTAAGCATCACAGGTTCATATTGGCCGCAGTAATCAGTGTCTAGTATACCAGTATAGTATTTTTTCATAGATACAGGTAATATGGATGACTAAATTTTTCTGTGCTCATGTAAAGACCATATCCCAAATACAATCATAACCTCGATAAACTTCATACCTGGGTTATTCATGCCCATGTAAATGCACTCAATAACACTTCAAACAGGTGCCATAGTAACATCAAATCTCCACATTCAGCTCCCTGAATCTGCCACAATCAATTGAAACGCTTCATCTGTGCAGGAAGTGCAGAAAAACAGAAACTCTATACGAAACAGAAGATTTGTTTTTGACAAAGCTGCCTGGCAAGGTTTCAACTTGATAAAGGGCAGAAATTTCTAAGTGAGATGTTTGAAATCTGTTAAATTGACCCAGGTTCTCCTTTAAGAGTATTGCTTGGCATGGTAAATTGTGTTGATTGGACACAGAATCAAATATAGCAGTTGTATTCACACAGGCAGGAGGATTAAATGGCAATCTAATTACTTAGATCTCCATGAAAACAACCTCTCCGGAGGTGGAGGAACACAGGATGGGAAGCAGAGCTGTGAAGGAACGCACTGTATGTGGGAAGAATAGCTGTCTATAATATCTATTAGTGTTTTTATTTTTATTTTTTTTTGTCAGTGTGTTCATGCCTTTGTGCCATGGTCAAAGTCCTAACACTTGTGTTTATGATATAGCAGGTCTCATGACTGGAGTGGACATATGGGTCCATAAATCATTTTTAATGCAGCCCAGTGAGGAGCCAGCCATGCACTCTTCAGTATAATCAATTTGCCCAAGAGTGTATGGCATCATCTCAGAGCCCGTCTTTAGCATAACAACAGAACCTGATCAATACGCTGCTGTGGCCCATGGGCATGGACTTTAAACAGAATACACAAGCTCCTGTTGTCTCTTGTCCTTGTCTGGTCCCACTTTCCTCAGTCTGAACCATCATGAACTCTTTCTTTTATCCTCCCTCAGTAACTTTCTCTCTATCGCACTGTTTCTGTGGAACACGTTATCTCTTCCTACCAGTGTGCGTTCAAATGAACTTGGGGATCCGACGCTTAATACAACGCTCATGACATTGAAACAGAATAGGAGAAAAGGGGATGAAAAGATTATTGCAACTCATTCCATCTTACCAGGTGATGTAATATTACTGAGAAAGGTGGAGAGGGATGAAACTAAGAAGTCAGAGAGTAAGCATGAGAGACAAATACAGGCTGGATGGGAAGAGAGTGAGACAGACGGGATGGTGCAAAAAAGCCAGGGGTTTGAAATGAATTCCGCTTATTTCAAAACCATGGGCCTTAAGTCGGGATGTGTCTTGACGCAGTAACCCTGTAATCTCATTTTCTTCACATTGCATTTAGATGGGCTAATGTGCTGATCAAACAGGGAGATAGATTTAAGTGCTTGTGATTAAGGGAGGCGATTGGGGAGGTCCCCACCACTGGGTATCATTGCTTACAATGGACTGTAGTTATACCCCATCAGTCCAATTTTGTCATTAGCTTGCATATCTGGCGATTAATCCAGCAACAGCTGATCATTAAACTCACTATCTGATGGTAAAACATTCTTTAAATAACACTGCAGTGCAAATAATAGAAGAGAAAAGAAGCCGACGAAGGAATGGGTATTTAAAAGGAGGGGGGATCTCCAATCTATTGTGCAAGGCTATGAAAATCAATTAAGCGTTGCTAAAGGCTGAAGAGCTGATTACATTATAACATATGGAAATTACTGAGCAGCGAGGCTGTCCTGCCGCACGACTCTGCTGGGGGAAGATATCTCTTTTTGTGCAAGCATAATGATGTTTTCCAACATGGTGGCAAGCCGGTAACCATAGTTACAAAAGTGATCCTCGGCAGGACAGACAGTGTGAAGGGACAGTGAGGACAACCAGAGAAGATAAGGCAACAGAAAGGGAAGCAGGGTGGGAATGTGAAACAGGGAGACAGAGAAAGGATGAAGGTGACGACAATAGATAAAGACTCACAGATGTTTAAAGTGGGGTAAAGGCCAGGAGAGAGGTGTGTATGACGATGAATGAGGCTTTTTTTGGAGAGCGGGGACATGACAGGAAAAGAGCGCGAGTGAGTAAGACAGAGACAAAGCAGGAATCAGAACAAGTGGGGGAGAGAGGTTAAAGACTGACAAGGTCCAAAGTGCCGTCTTCAATTTGTTCCGATCCAACAACCCACTCAGGGGAGCGGCAGCTAGGGGACGGGAAAATGCCAACAAAATCCGCTTTCAGCTAAAAATCTGAATGTGGAGCGACGCAGCAGGGACGGTGACAGTTTCATAAGGAGATGCTGATAACTGGGCCGGGTAGAGACTAATACATTTTTCATTAAAAGGCCTTTGGAGTATGTTTCAAAGATGAGATGATTATCTTTTCACTCAGCTTTTTTTTTTCTTCAAATGAAGTTATGCAGATTTTTTTTTCTTTTCAGTGACATTTAAGGTTTTTTTTTTTTTTCCTATGCTGTTCCCAAGCCACAGGCCACTTTACCTTTTCTTTGTATGCTTCTCCTGGCAGATTGAAAGCTGTGCTTTTGATAAGAGTAGCAAATTTAATTAAAGAGCTGCACAAAAATAACAAAAGTTAAGATAAAATAAACAGCTACAGGGATCACAGTTGTGCTCTGAGCGCCAGGAATCTACAGGTTGTTTAAATATGTACACTGTGGATCTTTGAGAGGGTGTTTAAGGATTTAGGCTGACTACAATACAGTGATGAGCTTTGTATAGCCTGAAAAATACTATGATAGAGCACCAATACACGTAGCATGCAGACTTGAAAGGACACACACGATTGTATATGAATAATGATTCCTAATCTGGCGTCACAAACATGGTATCAAGTAGGATGAATGGTGTAAAAATGTGCCAGATGAGGCATGTAAAAATGTTTAATAAAGGCTAGAAATGGAGATGTACAAACAGCGTTTCTGCATTTGAGCTCAGCTGTCAGTGTGAACTTTAATCTTTTGAAATCAAGTCATGACATTTGTGTTTGACTGAGCAGAGTAGCGTGGGATCTGACAAGAAACATGGCAGAGTGGGAGGGACTGACACGCAACAAAAGTTGAAGGAGCACATATTCGAACTTGCAATGCTCACAGTGTTGTTTGAGCCATCAATTTGAGACAGCTCTCACAGGTTAAACCCCGGCCAATGCCATTTACTCAAGATCTAGAGCTTAGACACATCACTGCTACAGAAGATGTGTTGGTTTGTCTTAACTATGACAGCAATGTTTCTTTAAGTTTTAACAACTGCTACTTGATATGTGAAACTAGATTTATCACCTTGTAGTTGTATACCTCTGCTAATCAGTCAAGTTGCAGTTTACATTCATGTTTGTCTTGACTCACATATAGCCATGACAGCAGATACTGCTTCAAATATGGATGTTGTTGCAAAAGAGCTACAAATTCTAAAACATGGATGCTTCACACACATCTTCAGCTTGCCAGCAGCTAAAAAGATCTACACAATCAGCAGTGTAGATTCAAGTTTCAATATAAGTGTCACTGATTCAGTATCGGATCAAACCTCTCTAGTTATGCTCCTAAATTATGGCGTTGAATAATGGCCAGATAGGTGTTTTTGCAGAACAATATGTTGTCAGAGTGAAGCTGACCTTGACCTATTGGATTTATGATGTCATCACTTCACCATTTTATCCTATAAGAGGTTTTTGTGAATAAAATTAATAAATAAATAATCATAATCAGCACATGAATTTTTGAGCAATGGCCAAAAAGGCTTTTTGTGTGGTCACAGAGACCTTTGACCACTAAAATCTAAGCTGTTTAAACTTGAGTCTAAGTGGACATTTGTGCCAAGTTTGGAGAAATTCCTTTTAGCAGGAATATCTTTACTGAGATATTGTGCTCATGAGAGTGAGACAGACAACCAGAAAACTATGCACGGTAGTCGCCAGCATGGAGATGTAAAAACTTGCATAAAGCCATTTTTTGGTAATTTTTGCAGCACCTTGATTTTTCAAACTTGATGTTACAATTTCAAGCATCTCTGAATATAAAAGTTAATTACAAATAAGAAAGACACCAATTCTAAAATAAATCTAAGAGGCACACAAACACAAGGCTAATAATAAGCAGAAAACATTTAAAGCATAAACTAAAAGCACATCTACTGATTATACCTATACAAACAATATTTGTTTTATTATCAGGTTATCGCTGTTACAGTGTACTGTATGTGTTTCTGAGACACATATCCCACAAAACAGATGCAGCATTGAGCTACAGCACTTCCCCTAAGATGCCTAAAAAATGTCAGAGATCCATCTCTCTGTGCCTTTATACAGTCTTAATTGGAGGTTTTTAAAGAGAAGAAAAAGAAGCAATGAAATACTCAGCATACTGCTTCACCTAGACTATGACACCACCACACACTCATTAGACTCTGACAAACACACAGTCATTGATCACAGAATCCTTTGATGCTGCGTTACTACAGTTATTTGAGCTGCAAGAGCCTGTTAATTTGGTTGTCCATGAATTACATTTAATATTTGAGCTTGAGCTCGACTTCAGAAGACATGATCATACAGTATTATACATCATGACGCAGAGGGCTGTGCTCACACACTGTAGTTTAACTCCCTTGGGCCTGACCAAAGGAAAAAAAAAACTGGTATAAAAGTGCTTTAATATATTAGACAAAAATATCAACAGTAAGAGGGTGTCAATAAAATGAGTCATAAGAAAGTGAAAAGATAATAAAATCCAAAACAGATTGGATAGAACAGTCCAGATAAATTATAAAAGATTGAGTAAAAGCATGTTTATAGCAAAAGGTTTTTTGGAATTAAGCAATACTGTCTAAAGGCTGACGCTGACTGCCAGAGCTCAATCACCCTCCACAAAAAGGTTGGGGTTTTTTTTGGAAAATGAGGTAAGCTTATTGGCAGACTTGGAGACCAGTGCAGGGTAAAACCAAAACAAAACAAAAAATGAGTAATTCAGTCTCTTTTCTTGGCACCTGCTAAAGGCCTGGCGGCTGAATTTCAGACCACTTGTATGGCAGAAAGATTTTGAATACTTTGAGTAAAAAGAGCTGCAGCAGTGAAACAATATCCAGGCATGAATTGGTAAAGACACCTCATGAAAAATGTATTTTCCTGAGCGTTAAAATTCTCAGATTCTCAGCCAAACAAAACAAAGACATTGTGTGCACAGGGCTACATATCTGAATCGCAAGGGAGGTTATGGTTGCCTTTTAGTTGTAGTTTATTTCAGATTCACACATATTTACAATTCTTGGTTCACAAACAAAACAAGATCTGTAAACGGTTGTAGAATTTTGATTTCAAAGGTAGGGAGGGACACAGCTAGTAGAGGCACAAATCTGATTAAATTTATCAATATAGGTGAAATGTACAGAATAAAACCTCTATGGAGACAGTTGGATTTAGTTGCTTGGATTTAGTTCAGATTTGCAAGAATATCTGCCCTGATGAAAGCCCTCCACTTCAAAGCAGTATGAACATCATCATTTATCAATTTTTTCAAAGTAGCAATAGTCAATCCTACAATACTGTCACATCAAAGACGCAATTGGGTACCAAAAAAAAAGTTATGTTCTATTCTGTCTCTCATTTCCAGCACCAATTAAGTGCTTTTAAGATTTAAAAATATCCATATATTTATCATGTATTGCGATATAGCACAAAAATATTGCAATATAATATCCATCCCATATCGCCCAGCCCTACATGGTAGCATTCTTATCAGCCTTACATAAATAAAACCATACAAGGAATTTACCCATTTATTTAAGTTGCACAAAACAGGTTGGAAGTGAACTTAACTTACTGATACAAACATGCAACCGCTTCCAAATGCAGACAAACGTGCATGCAGACACAAACTCTAACAGACTTTACACAAAGAGAAGCGGATTTATACTAGTGTAATTAACAGCCGGTGATTTATTGCTAATAGCTGCAGTGTTCTTGGCCCCATGTAAAGGCCTGAGTCAAACAAATGCAAAGTGCTGAGTGTCTGCTTCAGCACCCAACATTCGCTGGAGTCACTGGCAGACACCCACATTAACGTCTGCTGAGTTCTTAACAATACCAAAAGCATCAACGTATATAATAAAAAGTGAGGTATGTTGTGTTGAAGTCCTATTCAATGTAGATTTTAAAAATAGCCACTCTGTAAAAATCTCTCAAAAAAGATGTCTTATGTAGCCACAGGCAATAATCACAGATGCCTTGTGTACTCAATCAGAGCAGGCAGCCAAGCGGCTCACCTTGACATTGCATAATCTCTCACAATGGTTAACTGCAGCGTCTAGCCAGGCAAATTGCAGTATTCATGAAGTGGATCCCGCTGCCATTATGTAAGTCAGAGTACCCACCAGCCCGACTCAGGCTAGTGGCTGGAGGAGGCTTTAGCAGATTAAAGTCCCTCTACACTTACCACAGCTGAGGCTGTAATCTGAGTTTCACTTAACAGAACCTGGTAGTCAGATGTGCGCGGGCGTGGGATTACAATGATGGCTGGTCCAGATAAATCCCCTAGCACCCTGGGGGAACGTGGAGTACACTGAGAAGGAAAAGACTCCGTGTTTTTGTGCAAAAATCCCACAAATGAATTTGTTCTGCATCTCCATTACCTATTGCTGATGCTGTAATATTGTGCAGCGGATCAAAGCAACATGATATAAACTAAAGTCCTAAAAAGCTTGCATCAATACCCAGGCTCTGATCTCAGTTTTAGCAAAGCAAATGATCTTCGGTTCAACCATCTCCAGTGACCCAGCACTCCTCAGTGGGAAAAATACTAATGGGCTTCCCTCTCACTTTATGAATCACGATAAGAATGCAAATAACAAAAACTACAACAGCCGCAGCAGCAGCAGCCAAAGTGGGCAGCCACATGCAATCAAAGACGATCTAAATTGGGAGGTTTTACTGGGAAATGAGGATGGAGGGAGCGAGAAATGTAGGTCGCTGTACCAGACTGAGCAATGCTGTGACAGATGCCTGAGCAGGGGTCAATGAGAACGGGCCCAAACGTAGATGCTTAATACGGTTAGAGGGAGAGTGTGGCAGTCAAAACATGTCAAGATTAAAAGAAGCGTGAAGGGGAAAGAAACCTGAGTGGTTTCAGTGGTGATGAAGGAAGAATACGCATGGTTAAAGCTATCAAATAAAAGCCCGTTTACAAATAATGGCCAGCCTGCTCAAAGAAATAAAGGCTGGTTGAATATAAAATCCAGATTTTCTTCTGCGGTGAGTATAAGGAAAATACAGTTATTACCCATTGGTGATTCATTCTGATCAATTCTGCAAGTGTTTCACAATAAAAGTCTTCCTTGAAATGGCAAGGATTATAATAGCATGGGGGGCTTTGATATGACTGATGTGAAGACAGTGTTTGGGTCGCATTAACAGCAGCAAATTAAAAAAGCAAGCCATAAAAACAGAACGAGAAAACAGGGAATACATGCAAGCAGCTTGTGTTTGAGCTGATTTTGTGTCTGTTCCTTTGCAAATATGGTAGAAACTAACAAACACGTACATGGTAGAACTTGAAGAGGATTAATAAGTTATTATCAAAAGCATATAAATATGATAGAATAAACTATTTCAGGCCAAAATTTAATTTTCCTTTTCTCTTTTCATCTTGTTTTGTTTGTTTTAGGTGTTTAGGTTTGTTTTAAGTCACAATACCGCCTCTCTCTTTTTCTGAATCTTTTTCTTTCTCATTATCTCATTTTATGGTTCATCAATGACTGTGTAACAGCATAAGTGTGGATCTGTATAAAGTGTAAAGCAAAGTATTATGCAGGTTTACATACATCTTGTATACCTCATTTTGTTATGCTGAAACATATATTTGTTTCTCAATATAAAAGTCTTCCTTGAAATGGCAGGGATTATCACAGCATGGTGGTCTTTGATATGAGTCATGTGAAGACAGTGTTTGGGTTGCATTAAAAACTGAGTTACAAAGGCAGCAGTAAAAACAAAGTGAATAAACAGGGAGGCTTTCTACTAAAAAAAATAAATACATTTTAAAAAAATATGACAGATGATGTTTAGCGTGTGCTGTAATAGCACCTGGATGAGGTGGTGTTAATCCCTGCATGCAGTGAGTGTCTGAGCTGACTTTGTGTCTCTGTTTCTTTGCTGCAGTGTGGAGCTGGACTTCAAGCAGCAGGAGGACAAGCTGCAGCCGCTGATGAAAAGGCTTTGCCCTACGGAGGAAGGCCACTTCCCCTCCCTGCCTTACCCCCAGGAGGCCTTCACCTCCACCCCAAAACGCAAGTCCAAAGCTGACTCCAAGAAGCACGCTCGCTGGAAACTTTGGTTCCTGTGAAAACACAGGACCGTCTCCTCCCCTCCCCTGCTACAGATGCACAGGATTTATGTGTCTGCCTGGTCGTCCATTTCAGTTTGGTTTATCCGTCATCTTCTGTTTTATCACATCTTGGCTTTTTTTTGTAGACCAGTATCGACGGAGAGCTCCAACACTGGATACTGAGCCCGTTCTCGGAGCTGACAGGATGCATAACGGGACACAAGTGTGGATTCCATGGAAAATTCAAAAATGTCATGCTTACCAAAAATGGATTCAGAGTTATTTTGAACTAATTTCTTCAAACAGGGTGTGAAATTACACCAGAGCAACATATTTGGAGATCAGCAAGGTGAGAAGACAAAATTTGATTTCCCTCTCCCTATTTGCATATATTTTTCTAGCTGACGTCTGCGGGGTCCTACTCTGTGATAATGGTTCAGTGACAGTCGCATTTCTATTCACCAGTTGGGACTTTTCTTCCCAGCCTCCAGGAGAGGTTGGCAACTCAACCATGATGCTCTGAGGTCTACATCAACAGCATATCACCGTATTGCAAAGCACAATTAACACTGTTCAGGATACATTTTTCTCCAGAGTAATTAAAAAGAACTATTTTGAGTATCAACTCACACATGTAGATCATCTACTAACCAGAACAGATCGAAGACTTTCATAATATCTAAAGAAGAGACCTAAAGGACAAAGAAGTCAGAGATGTTTATTGGAATTCTGTGATCAACTTTCTATCCATCTCTAAAATGTCTCCTTGAATCAACTGACTTTGAAGTAAAGAATGAATAAATAACACTTATTTTCTTAATAACATTTGCAAAGTTAGACGTCAATGTACTTTTTTCTATATAAATATATATCTATATACATTCACTTTAAGGTTAAGGGGGATATATTTATTTGAGCTGGAGTGAAGGGGGCTGTGCATTTCAAAAACTACACTGCAGTGGAGGTCAAGTTATGATTCTTACTTCCTTTTCATACATTGAACTTAGTTCTTACTAACCTCACAGTGCATATGGTCATTGTAAACCAATACCCTAAATTACGTCTGTACATTCAGACTTCATCAGTAACACAATAGAGTATTCTGGCTCATAAAAAAAAAAGGTTTAAAGGATTACTTCACCCCCCCCCCCCAAATGATCATTTATATATCAATAGCTCACCCCTTGTTATGTTATGTTTGTTTTTCTCTCATGCCTCCATGTTGGACACACAATCCAAAAACAGAGAAGAATTCTTGATGAATACAAAAAGAAGGGGTCGGTGTTTAACTAAGGCAAAATAGGATTTATGGGTACATATAGCCCGATTTTAGATGATATTTCAAAACAATCATTAAATTCATTAAAAATCGTTACCCCATGTTTAAATTCTGAATAGTTATGTTTTTGTCATTTACACAGATTTTGTTTACTCTTTTATCTAGGCTAAGACTAGATGTCAACAAATTTTTACTTTTCAACCTTTAATAACTGAAATCAAAATATCTAAATACAGATAAGCATATAACAGACATTTATTAAATGTCCTTTCAGAGTTAAATTTCTCAGAAGGACATCAAATCATCTGTTTAAAAACTCTCACAAAACCCAATGGGGAACTGAACTGAAAGTGAAACTTGTCTATGCTCCCTTTAAAGCCAGACTCCATTGACAAAATCAGTAATTACATTACTTAACACAGAAGTTACTGGTCTACCACTGCCACCTTTTGTAGTTTTTTGTTATTGTGTGACTTTGGTGAATCAAACTAAACTTTCAAAATACAAAAGTGACACAAACTAACTAATCGGGGCTGTGGTAGACCAGCAGCTCCAGTGTACCGTGAGGTAAAATTACTGTTTTTGTCATGGGATTTTGGCTTTGAAGAGAGCACAGATAAGTTTCATTTTAAGCTCAGTATAAAATAGCAAGGTTTGCGAGAGGATGGCGAAGATAAATTTTTTTGGGAAGTGCTGTGCATACAGTTGGATAAATGAGACTTGGATCATACTGCACCAGTTATGTGAGAGTTTGCAAACTCATGTTTTGATATAGTTTGCTGATGTGGAACCAAATGACTTTGTTTCATCAAGAATTTTCTATGCTTTCCGTTTCTTCGTTCACTGAGGCTTGTGAGAAAACCATTTTTTTTCCTGAATTCAATGTAACATGGTGTGAGTAACTGACTTACAAATAGTGATATGGGCGGTGAAGCATTTCTTTAAAGATCTTTTATTGTTTCAGTCACCAAACCAAGTATGATAAACAATGTTGGTTCTTAGCACATGTGAGGGGTAACAGAAGATAGCTGTGATTGTATTGCTGCAGTATCCTGCATCAGCTACTCCATTAGCTACTGAAACAAAGCCAGAAAGACTGAATGTGCCACTTCTGATCACAACCAGGGCTTCTACAGTGCAGGGTGGCAGGCGTGTAGCCTTGCATGCATTTTAAAACCCTTCAATTTTGCAGGATATTTTCTAGCTTTTAAAGAAACAATTTTTAAAAAGAATGACTTTTTTTGTTTGTTTGTTTTTCTCACAATTTTTTTTTGTAATTACCAGCCTTTGCTCATCGCTTCCCATCTATTCGACTGTAAAGTAAAAACTCATGTAATAACTCTATACAGGGTTCAAAGACTATGTACAGCCAAAATAATATTTGCATTTACTATATATAAATATATGTTGTATAGCATCAAATAGGGCTAATACCATTTTAAAGAGTGGGAAAGCAGCCAATAACTAAAAGAAAACAGTACGCCTGCAGGAGCATGAAACCGAAGTCACTCTCAAAGCCAAAAACACTGCCCCAAAAGACAGGAAATGCACCAAAGTGGTTTCAAGGGGATAAAAAAAGGGTCTTTATCTGTCACAACAATACCTTGCAAACTACTAGACGTCACTGGTTTTACCCTCACACGCTCAAACATGCTGCTTTCTGTTGGCTACATGTGGTTCACACCTCCACTCTTGTACATGCCGAGTAGGTTTCTTTCAGTAGTTATGCTGTAGCATCAAGAGAGAACTAGATGTTTATCTGTACCTTAAAGAAGTGCAATTGATTTAATATGTGCAATACTGTGTATTTTATACTGTTTTTTTTTAAAAAAGGAAAAAATAAAGATATTTAATATGCAAAATATGAAAAATAAAAACAGACATCTACAGAGCTCTCAAAGTCTGGAGAAGACTGAGTATCATTTGCGTAGCATAGTAGGTTGTTACTTTCATCAGGGCAAAAAAAGGGTCAGCTCACCAAAATTACAATAAAAAAAAAAAAAAAACAAAAACTGAAAAATCGATATGCTGCTTTTGAGGGTGCTTTCACACATACCCTGTTTGGTTAAAACAAATTCAGGTCCACTAGCCTAGTTAGTACGGTTCATTCAGGCTGATATTTGCTTGCAAACAGATTCTGGTGTGGTTTGTTTGTGGTGTGAAAGCAAACAAACCAAGCACAGGTTTTAATGATAGACAAAATGTCATTTTAGCATCATTTTAAAAATCTAAACTACAAATAAATCAAACTGCTGATCACGAAATCTGTCTGCTATCTTATAATTGAACCGTTTAAAGTCCATCTATAGCCTTTGATGTATCTAAGTTAATGCATACATGTAACCATGGTAGCACATATGCACCTCAGCGAGGGCAGTTTCCCTGATTAAAAAGCTATCAAAACTGTCAGTATTGTAAACAACTCAGTGTACATTGTCAGTTCATTAAGTCCATTATGAAGTGTGTGACAGCAGTCCCTCAGTAATAAGCTCTAAATCTTTTGGTTCTGTTTCTATGTTAGTCATAATTCATAATGTGCAATCCAACTGCAGTCTAATAATAGCCCATTAATGACAATTATAATCACTTATTTCTGCATGAGCTCTTTGTCACACCAAACAAATATGCACATCCGGTGCATCAAAGTGCTGCTTAAATTACTGTCAGTCACCACAATTTGATTTCTCCATGTCTATAATGCAGAACTCCAATCGCCAAAAATGTCAAAACAACAAGTTACGGGTCAGTCGCTATAACCTCATGTTTACTCCTTTGGTTTGGTTTGTAAAACCGCGTTAACAGCAACTGGACAAGAACTAAAAAGCAACAATGGATTATTTTTCCCCCTGGTCCTGACCAAATAAACCAAACTATAAGTGTGAAAGCACCCTGAAACTCATAAATGTTTGTTTGTTTGTTTTTCTCAATGCTGTGCGCACTGAAAGTTAAATATCACTCACCTCAACTGTAGAAATCTCAGAGATAAATATCTCAAAACTTGGGCAAACAAAACAATTTACATAGATGAACACTGCTATGAGAAAATTAGGACATACGATATTTTGTAATTTGGGTGAGGCAACCCTGTTATTCAGGATTTCACTTAGGCTTAGTTTGAAAATTATGTATGCAAAACAATCAACTCTAATCTTATGTGATCAAAAGCAGGAGATAAGGTGAAAAATCCACCTTAAATCAGGCTTGCATCTCTTTGATGTAGAGGGGTGGCACAACACGAGAGCAGAATACAACAGAGGGATAAGCAGCAAAGGGCTTCTGGTGCAAGCAGTCAACCTGCCTTATCCAAAGCTTACACCCACAGCACAGTTCTTGCCCTCACCAGCCTTACTTTAACGCCAACTGCCTGATGTTGGCGCAGAGCAGCAATGAGGTAAAACCACGAGGTAATCCGGGGACAAAACTCTGAGTAAATGCCCCACAGTCACCCTCACATGCATGCAAAAAGCTGCAGGAACCAATGTTGCTCGAGGGCAACGCTGCCCTATCTCCTCTCACCCGTGGCAAGGCCGTCTCCACAGGGCTTCCCTCGGGTGGATGTTTACAGCACAGCACTGAGGGTACAAACGAGACACCCGGTGCAGCTTAGCATCTCGCATTCTTAGTCTCTTTAACCGCAGTCCACTGCGGTTTGAAGGTGTTAAGCACCATCACGTGAGTCTCTGTGGTTTTTACACTCCACTGTCAGTAAGCACACATCTGACATGAGTTGTCGCAGGGTCAATAAACCCAAGAGAACGCTCAGTCAAAGTTTCAGCGCAGGAGAGGAGAGGCGAGGTGCAGCGAGTGAGTGATAAGTGCACGTTTGAGGCATTATGATGCAGTGCCATATCTCACTATGCTTCTTTTCTGTAAGAGCTCTGCAGCAGTCTGGCCGGCAAGAAAGAGAGACGGAGAGAGATTCTGGGAGAAATACTTAGAAAGAAACAGATATAAAGGCAGAGATATAGAGAGTGAGTGATACAAAGAGCCAAGGATACAGGAGAGGATTCTGATCTGAATAGACGTCATTGAGGGGGCTTTGTTGCAATATATTCGGTCAGAGAGTGCATTCAGCACAGAACAAGCCCCAGCCCTTATAACTGGTCAGCTACATACTGTCAATCAATAGCACAAGTCCTTCCCCTGCAGCTTTGCACTCCATTCTTTCTGTACACTGCAGGAGAAACAGCAGAGTAACCGTGGAGTGCTGCAGCTAACCATCACCACAACCTGTTGTCAAAACTACAGCTATGAAAAGTTTAATAGGTCATTTAGATTACATTAAGGTAAAGCTAACTGTCTAGAAATGTTTCCCATATATCGTCAGGTCTGTTAGGAATACTATGATATTCAATTTGACATTTAATATGCAACGGTCAGGGTGGCTAACATGACAGAGAAAAACAAGGTTTGTTTCATTGGTTTGGTTGGAATTTTAAAAGCAAAAGAGTGTAACACATTGATTTTTCCTGCTGCAGCTTTTTACCCGTGTGCATCTGCAGGGCTCATCCAGCTGCTTAAAACCAGATGAAAATGGAATTCAAGGGCATACAGGTAGAACTTGGTAATTTCAGCAGGGACAGCCAAAAATGATTCTGCTACCACCCTAATGTAAATGTATTCACAAGGACTCATCTCAACCTGTGTGAGGTTGGACATGAATATAAAGATACAGCCTGCTGGGATGTCCGACAACGCAAATGTGTGGTGATGCTGTGTGAGTCGCTAACAGGCGTAGCACTGCGGTGACAACACACAACGAAAAAAAAAAAACGACGCCCCTGAGCCGTCGCTGTGATCATTCTCATCAACATTCTGTGTCCGCCACCTCCAGAAGAGAGGAGAGGAGAGAGAGAGAGAAAGAGAGAGTGGCGGGAGACAGAGTAGAACGTTAATGCATAAATCTAAATGTAAGAGGCTGCCACTCAGAAGAACAAGGTCGGTGGTTGGCTGCGGTGTTGTGTGAGCAGCGGCGTGCAATCTGCTTGCAGAGTAGGCAGTAGTGCCCAGCGGCTGCAACAACAGTCCTCTGATTAGAAAGCTACGACGCTTCCAGCCCTTGTTAGAAATTCACACCAACCATATTGATTATTACGTGGTGATTTGGGGAGACGCTTCAAATGCAGCCTTTGTCCTCTATTATATAATGTATAGTGTATAAGTAAAAGAGAAAAAAAGAGGCTTAGCTGTGACCTCAAACTCCCACTGGGTTAAAGGACGCCCTGCACACTCATATTATACAGGTACTTAGAAATGTCAAGTGCAGCGGCCAGCTAGTGGCTGACAAAAGGTAGGGGTCAGTAGGGACAATAAAAGCAAGCTGGACATAGGGGAGAGAAGTAAGGTAGAGGAGCAGCTGCAGCACATGTATACAGAGTAGATAATTACAATAAGGGCAGCAGGAGGTCATTAGTAAAGCAGTTTCATTAACCAGGCTGCTCTGCTTTTGCACCATTCAGCAGCCACAGCTGGAAGCAGGGAACGCCATTTCACCAGCACCATAGGTGGGGTCGCTGAAAAGGTTGTTAGTAACAGTCTTGGGCCGTACCCTTTTTTTTTTACCTTCATACCTTTCTGGAATTTCACCTGGGTAAATGGTACATGATAGTATCGGTGTGCGGCGCCAACCTGGCGAGTTCGCTATGTTCTGCAGGCAGCCTTCTCCATTTTCAGTCAACTCAATACACAACACACTCACGACATGCCAAAAAAAGGTAATATTCTTGCACCTATTTTCCTTATTTAACACAGAAATACGACCATACAGCTTTTGAATTCACATTTCTCTCCTTTACCATATCTAAGACTTTTACTTGATCTTTCCTGTTTCTGCTTCAAAATAAAAGCCCTATGACAATGTTGCTGTTGGCAGAATCCCTTCAGTTGTTGAAACAAGGCATTTTACTGAAAAACATTTGCAGGGCCATTTTGTTGACAATGCAGTAGTTTGTCAGCTTTTTCAGTGAGTTGAGTATGTGCTTTCAATTGTGAAAATACAGTAATTATAAAAGCAGCACTGCAGCAGCACCGCAACAACAAACGCTGCCAATGTGAACACACACTGCTCACACACAGTGTGGCCCAGGCATAACTTCCAAAGCACATGATGTGCACTGCATGCAAAACATCCTCATTACAGCCTCTTCAGTATGAAGTTAATAGAAAGATGAGGGTCCATGTTTTTGATGGTATTTAAAATCACACAGTCAGGATTTCTAAATACCCTGGTATATAGTAAATCTGTGATACCACCCATGTCTATAATACAAATGAAAGGAGTGGCCGCCTGGCTGCTTGATGAGTGTTGAAAGCCTTTTAGATAAAGAGCTAAGTTTTATATCTGATGATCAAAAGAACCTCACTGCAGTGAAAAATAACAGGAGGAAAAAAAACTGTAGGAGAGGAAGGTGAGCTGCAGAGGCTGCTGGTCCGAGTTCTGACAAAATATCTACCAGCGTACAATCCCTCTTCCAAATCCGACTTTTCAAACTCTGAGCGTGAGCCAGGCGGGACTGTGCAGAGTGTGTATGCTGTGGCATAACAATGAATAGTTTGGAGAGCTGGAGCAGGAGAGTTAGTGGGAGTCCTAGACCCCCTCCGGGCAGCTGGCTGGGAGAGAATGGGCAGCGGGGAGGCTTCAGCTCAACTCACAGCTTCATTAGCTTTACATTATGCAGTGCGAGGCACGCTGGTGATTTGTTACACAACAGAGGGCTCCCCATTTACGCGATTAGCTTGGTGCATTGCTGAAACATCTTTAAACAGAGGGAGAGATGGAATGAAGAAACCGCTAGAGAATCCCTGCTCTGAGAAGAATAAAGAAGTGAGGACACAGGGGACAAAGGATGAGGACGTATTATAGCACGGTGACATAACACACACGCTCACAAACACACACCGGATGATTAGTGTGATAACTCTGGCTGGCTTTTTTAAATCACTCTCTGCTGGTGTGGCTCGGTGGCTGGTAATAAAAGCAGATAAGCTTTCATTTAAACAGGTGATGCTGTTTCCTGCTGCTCGCCACACACACGATAAATAACCCGAGACAGCAGGAAAAAGGATGCAGCGCCAACCAGCAACAGCATCAATATAATGAGTCAGAATCATACGACTCCCCATTTTCCTATACAGACTTCAAGTCCAGAGAAAATGCCTCTCTCATCACTCTGCTGTATTTAAGTGAGCTGTAAAAGTATCTTTAAGTGCCCTCAGAGGAATGCCCTCAATCATAAAGCCTTGCATAAAAATTATATATGTTTATTACCCAAGTCTGACTTTCAAAGTCACATCACCAGCTACGTGCAGCTTGAACAAATACAAGCACCAACAGGATGCGATAGGATGAGTCAGAGAATACAGAAGTTGATATTCATGACTCAAAGAACACCAGAGTTGACATTCATTGGACTCTTCGGACTCATAAAAATGGATGATGGCATTGCCACAGAAATAAAGCAGACAGCAAAATATTTATACTATGACTGATAAGTGAGTTAATTGCTACTGAGCTCTAGCTGAGAGAGTGACTGGCAGAGGGATGCTAACGGCAGTGGAAGGGTACACGGTTAGTGTGATTAAATTACAGCAGCGAGCATCAGAAATGTTCTAATAAGTGAGTGATGATACAAACAAACAGGCAAAGAAACACACACACACACACACACACACACAAAAAAAAAAAAAAACACACCCACAAACACACACACACACACACACACACACACAGATCGGCACACAAACAACCGGCTGGAGAAAGATATGAGCAGATCAAAGGCGCTCTCAGATTGAGGTTGTGTGAAAGAATTCTGCCAAGGTAGACTTTACCTTTAATGATAGCTTTGGAATGGGATTGGAGTTGCAGTGGGCCTGTGGGAGTTAAGCTGGTTGCGGTACAGAGGCCTCGAAATTGGAGTGTGCATGCGCATGTGTGTGCACACCAGTTTGTATATGTGTGATGAACAGAAAAAAAGGCAGCTAGTCATAGGTACACAGAGAGCATTTGCAGAAAATTAGACAAACTTACAATGTGAGGGGAGTCGCGGCCCATGGAGATGACTGTCCTGTTAACTGTCCTCAGCAGCTTCTCCATGACGATCTGCACATGCCACTGTGTGGGACCCTGCAGAAAATACAGTTCAGTCAGACAACTCAGATTTAAGATGTTTACGTCAGCACCATAACATAATTAGAGTTTGGCGTCTACATTACATCCTCATCACTTCAAATGTTAAAACTGCTCTTCAAAAACGAACGTCTTAAGATGCTTTGAGGACCTGTGGAACCTGACAAATGTGACCGATACAGCCAAGATAATTTATACACTGCAAATCCAAGCTTTTGGTAGGGAAAACACCCATGGGGCAGTTGCACCGTTGTCATAAGTGGGCAGATTTTCCACGGACTTGCTTATTAGTGAGTCTGAGTGAGCACAGGGCTGTTTCTCACTGTCTCTACCTGTCTGTTGGGGGAATCTTCTAAGCAGACCGAGCTCTGCAGCGTCAACCTGAACTTTTAATAATTTACACAGCTCTTTCTGCAGTTGAAGAACTCGTGCACGTCGTTCTGTGCATGCGCTCACACACAAACATTCACACGATCGCGGTGGAGCGCTGGGGAGAATAAACTATTTGAGGAGGGAGTTACAGAAATTGCCTTCCAACGCAGCAAGTGTGATGCACATCTTTCGTGAAAACCCACATCATTCCCACACTTTTCTTAGAAAAAAAATCCAGCCTTTATAAACTTCCTACACAAACCAACCACATGAAATCCTGATTCTTGCAGTCTTACTATTTAATGGGGGAATATAAAATTAGATCCTTATTTCTAATAAGGTACAAGTTGTTTGATAACTTAGAAACTCAAGTTTCCTGGTCTTTGTGTGCTTGGAAGTCTATGAAGGTTTGCAGTGAAGGGAAGGTATGAAAGAGAGGGCAAGGCAGGGAGAGGAAGCAGCACAATGAGAGACAGGAGTGTGAAAGGCAGAGAAAGTGGGAGGTAATCCCTCACAGGGTGGAGTGTAGGAGGCCGGGCTGTGGTGATCAATGGCAAGGAGTCTGAGAGGGCCTGAGGGAGGACATCATGAGTCCAAGCATAGAAGAGGATGAAACACACCCGGGAAGCAGCTGAGTGTTTGGGCGCATGTGTGTGATCATTTATTATGGAAAAATATTAGATGTTGAAATATGCTGCTTTTCTCCGTTTTATGCCTTTGTAAATTGAATGTTTTTGGAGGCTGTTGCTCAGACAAAACAAGTAATTTGAAAAAGTGACCTTGGGCTCTGAGAACTCTAATCAGAATTATTTAACTACTTTCTGCAACTTTATAAACTAAAGAGCTAATTCAGGGTGTCTCCGTGTTTCAGACACTTAATTATTAGACTTTTCAGACCTTTTGAAAATTATTTTTAACCAAATTTAAGATATATTTTTGGACCAATTGTCTTTCCCTCATTCAAGATTTGTGGGTAAGTATGAATGTATATATATATCAGTGGTCCTGTTCAGAGGTAGGTTTTACACTGAAATATGCTTGCTAGAGTGAGTTGAGTTAATCTACATTTTGCAATCAGGGCTGTTTAAATATAAAGTAAACAGACAGCATTAGATCCAGTGATATGTTTGAAGACTTTCAACATAATAAACATGAACTTTCACACAAAAGAGCTTGACTCATTTTGACAAAAAAGGAACTGAAAGATGGATAAATTAAATTAGATAAAGTGTTTTGGCAATGAAGGCCTTACAAATTCAGATGTAACACTATTTAATGATTTTTAAGGTCTGTGTATAAATCACAGAGCCTTCACCTTCTGCTAAACAGCATCGCCCTGAATAAAAGTACGTAGTTAAAACACCAAAGAGCTCAAAGAACAACAGCCAAGGATCAGGGAGAGGAAAACACTGAATTTGTCGAAAAAGAAGCCTATTAAACAAAAAATGTATGTTAATATAACCCAATACAGAGAGAGAGGATTGCATAGAAAGCTCCTAAAAATATTAGGAAAACTCATCTCTGATGTAATATTCAGAGAAAATAATCTGCTCAAGATCCATCCAAATCACTCATTTTACACAAACATCCTGCACTATTAGGGTTAAATGTACATTTTATCAGTTGTTGTCCATAAATTATGTCACTTATTCGATGGTCAGCTGTTTATTCAATGGAAAAAAGGGGGTCCCTTAAAGGAAACGGTTGGGAACTATGATGTAGACGGCGTTGCTATAAGGTATTCTAGCTCTGCTTTACCATGGAGCACATCACCATATTCTTGGAGCACATTCATTTGTGTTGAAGATGGCCTCTAGCCACACTGAGCAATGAATTACTGAGCACAGCCAACTCTACAGGTTAGTAAATTAACGGTGCTGTAAAATGTGCTCCTTTCAGGGCAAGCAGGGCAATAAAATAAATTAAGAACAGCACACTGATTAGTAGCTATTCAGTAAAATAATCACAGTGGAAGCGTGCTCTTTCTTTATGGAGGGACTCCCGGATCCCCTTGTTATGCTGCTATTTATCCCAGAGGGAAACAAAAGTACAGAAAGCTGAAGAGTCGTGTTTCTCACCACATCCTTCCTGTAGAGCACCTCCAGTATGTCACTTAGCAGCTGGCAGCAAGCCTTCGGCTCCTCACGCTTCTCCAGGTGGAACTTCAGCTGGTCTGTCATCAGCGGCAGGAGGATCTCACGGCAGTCTGCAGGGACACGGGCAAATACACACATTCAGAACCGCTCAAAACACACGGAGCAGATGATGGATCGCACACACGGCATATGTCGTCGACACACTGTCGATGAAGACGCACGCAGCCTGCTGATGGCTTCCTTACAGCTCGTAGGATTAAATTAAAGCAATATACAGAATGCATTTATTAACTGAACAGAATGTGGCAAAATCTCCCCAAATGATTTAGAATAGTTACAATGGAACAGCATGAATTTTGGAACAAAAGCCAGTTAGAGCAATTAACATTTTCAGAGCACAGCCAATGATAAACAATTACCAGACCACCTAGTGACTCCGCATGTAAGTTGATCATATCTTAACATTCGGTTGAAAAAAAATCTAGCTAAATTGATTCCTGTCCAATATTGCCCATTGTTGTGGTGCTCTTAAAATGTATAATTATTGTTTTTCATGAATCAATGCCCCTACAGCCCCAATCGGTAACAGCAGTAGTTGTACTGCTGTTAATGTCAAACCTTGTCATTTTGAAAAAGAAAAGTATGAACATGTTGAATAAAACTTTAATTTTCTATAGATGATAGAAAATTACATACTTTATGTCCCCTTTAAACTATGGCCAACATAATGATCACTATTATTTTGACAAATATTGGGACCACGATTACAATCACATTCATTGATTGGTTTTAGAGATAAAATCATTTCACAAGCACTGCTCTCGCTGTCACACTGTGTTACATTCCTGAATAGGCCAGGACCAACTGTTCAGTGGCCAATAATAGGATATTCATCACTATATAGGATTCAGAAAATTAAATTATTAGGGCTGCCCCCTGAAAGTTGAAGATTTGAATCATCAGTCCGAGACCTGCAGTCAACTGAGATAAATCATCCATATTTTCTCTCTACATCTTAGCCTTTCTTATCCTCAGGTGTAAATAAACTACAAATTATAAACCTCTTTTTAAAAATACAAAAATGTTATCTTATCGTTATCAGCCACGAGAAGCTGTATTGCATCCCTAGAAGTTGTACTGCTTTGCGGGCGGGCATGTTTCATGCACTCTTGCGCTTTTGTTTTTGCTTAACATCACTTGCCCTAAATCCGAACTCAAACAAGAGATGATGACCCATTTCAGGGGGCAGGCTCTTTACTCTCTGCTCCAGATATGTGATTTTCTTTTGTCCGTCTGCTCTTTTGTATGTAACTCTTCTACTCTGGACTGCAGACGCAACATTCAGAGAGGTTTTTTCCACAGCAGGTGCACGACCAGCAACACAAGAGCCCCCCAAAACTGAAACCAAGACTTGATACCTGACAGTGTTTGATTTGATGTGCAGTTTTCTATGACTGGAGAACACATTTTAAATGTTAATATATCAAAGTTGGTCATTTTCATTCGATTGTGGGAAGCTAAAATCGGGAATGAAATTAATATTTGATTAATTGTGCAACCTAACTTCTTAAGTAGCAAGTCAGAGCAGCACAAGACAACAACTTTCTTCCTAACTACGTTACAGTGAAAGTTACAATTAATGCAACCACACAGAAAGAGTTCAACTGCTGTAGACGGTAACATCAAAAAGTGAATTTCCATATGCAGAGGGTAGAGAACTTGGCTGGCAATCGGACATGGAGGACAGCAGAGATAAGCCAGAGAGTATTCTCATGGAAGGTAAACCTAAGGCAGTCGGCTTCAAAATTATCATATTTTATATTAAACTTTCTGATTCCAATCTTGGGGTATTTGTGAATGCGTGTGGGGGTCGTATTTAAAGCCTGGGGACAAATACTGGAGTTAGGTTGGTCCAATAAAATGATGGAGGGGTATTGGTGAGGGGGTTAAGTGAATATCTTTTGGATTTGTGAGGGGAATATAAATTGATAACCCCTATGCAAGAAAGGAAAAGAAAAGACGTTAAAAATAAAAAACACCTTTCAAAGGCCCAATGCAGTGAGCTGACAGAGACAAGTATTGATATTAATGTCGTATTAAAAGAAAAGAACGAGAACAAAAGCGCAGTGAGTGAAATCATCACTGATACAGTGGCAGCCTGCAGGGACAACTACTCTTCAAATAACAATCTTTGTAATGAAAGGGTGGAGAAGCTGACGCACCAAAGGGCCACCCAGCAATAGATTTCAATTCACAATCAATACAATCTCTCTGCTTCACGGAGAACGTTACAGCTTTAATAAGCCAATCAGCTGGGACAAAATAAAACTTCATTACTCATGAAAACACACCACGCACACCACGCACGCGTACACACAGAGAAAGCTTTGCCAACTGTCAATACTGCTCAGGGCCAATTGATAAACAGCAGGATGTAACCCATAATGAATAGCATGAACCACAATGACCTCTTCATAAACAATTCCCAGAGGAATTAAACATGACTCATTTCAGTGTTTCCTAAAGGAGCTACATGTTTTTTGACTGAGGTGAATGTCTTCATGTCTTCAGAAGCCGTTTGCATTTCACTGTCAGTATTACTGGAATTAACAATACGCCATAAACCCACATGGAGACCATGATGAGGCTCTGTAATAAAAGGGTAATGAATGCATTGTGTAGTAATTAGCAATTTAACAAATAAAGACTCCTGGAGAATTTAAAATTTAATTTTTAATGACTCAGACATTGATTAGTGCATCAATTACACAATGGTTCTCTCCTAGCAATCTAGGAAATCTCACAAAGCTGCTGGACTTCTTTTGAATGGCTTTTAATAACAGTAATTCAAAAATAATTACCAGGAAGTACTTGAATAGAGTATATGAACTAAATATGGGGTTCGAATCATAAATCATTTCTCCAATCATATTAAAAATGGAGTTATACACAAAGTTGCTTCAAAACTGTTCATGTAAAAATAAGAAAATCAAAAAGCATCAAGATGAAGCCGGCGACATTTGCAAGGAATTAAAAAACAACACTAAAACCATATATTTATGTTGTTAGTTTAGGTCAATGCTCAAGCTTGGCATAGGTCAATGATGTGTTCAAGCTGAGTAAAAATTTAATATTGGGCGAGGATAAATTAAAATGTTATCATGATGATCGTGCTGTCAGTATGATCTTGTAAAATTTAGTTTAGATGTTAGCGAGAAAATTTAACAAAAACAATTGTCTCAAGGAGAAATTGACGAAAGCTCACAGAATCAGCAAAGTTAGAAAGATTTCTCTGAGTTTATCCAGTAGTTGTCAAGATTTTTTACTTTGCTCCAAAGTATTGGACCTGTCGACTCTGCCACCCCTAGAGCCCAGTTAACAATAACCCAGCCCTCCTCAGAGGCTCTACCCAAACATGCATCGACAGAGTTTAGAGCGTGGACAAATGCTCTGTCTAAACATCTGAAAAAGCTCCACAAATCATTAGTGAACAGCCTCAGATGTCTGAAGGCAGTGTTGTGAACAGTCTGCCACATTACAGCCATTACTCACATATAACGTCCATTGGAAATCTTAAAAAAGGAATATTATGGATGTAAAGAGTTTGCCCTGTCGCGTGTTGGCTCGCCCTGACACAAAGTGACAACCATGTCTGCCGTTTTTATTTTTGGTGTGTGGTACAGCACCAAGCTATCTGCCTGATAACCGCTAAAAGCCAAGCTGTGTGCTTTGTAATCTTCAAGGATTTGAACACAAAAGCAAATCTCGTATCTGAGGGCGTCTAACATTGTGTGGAGTGTTTAATACCTTGTTTTCACAGGGCCCTCATTCCCTTTGTGCCTCCTCCTCTAAAAATACACACAGGTAATAACACACACTGCACATAAATGGACATAGACACGTGAGCTTACATATACACGCACACTCACTGTGCATGTATATGTACAACACACACTAGTAGCAGGGCGGGGAGTGGGACAAGCAGAGTGGAACTATCAAGCTAGTCCATGTGCGCTCTCCTCAAACTTCCAGCGCAAACAGATTTTAGACGCTACAGTGATTTTCCCCTTTAACACAGACCAGGAGAGCAGCTGACATATTTGTTCTCTTCCAATGAGCCCATTTGCAAGTGATTTATGCGCCCATCCCCGCTCTCTCCTTTTATATCATAAACAGTTAAGGTGACACAAAGTTATGGCTCAGAAATGAATAAAAAGACACAAAAAACTTCCCTCTTTTCTGACTTCATTAAGTTTCCATCTGCAGCAGGGAATTGCAGATGCATACCAATCACATCCAGCGCAGCATTTCAATTTCAAACATATAGATGAAACCCAGGGATAAAGGGATGTCATCTTATTGTCTAAAGTCGACATTTTGAGCAGAAATAAGCCCATCGGGGACCGGAAAATACTAATTTAAGACGTGCTTTTACACAAAAACAACTAATATGTTAATCATTGTGCAGCCTTCAGGAAAGAAAACACTACGAACAGTGAACACATTCAGTGTTTAATATGGAGCGTGTGGTGCTAAGAAACTCCCAGTAAAGGTATGAGCACCCAGGTTGGTGCCTTTCATTTGGCTCCACACATTCCAGTACATTTCACTCTGGGATTGGCTGCCAAGGGAACCTTTCAGGGACCACCTGGGGATCAGGATGCATCTAACGATGAGTCCCAAGAGCATGTGCACTCACTACAGCTGATTAGACTACCTTAAAAAGCTGCCTGGCTGAGTCATTTCCTCATCGCAGTGATCATTATCTGTAGTAAAACATCTCCAAAGTAGAGCTCAGCTTGATTGCGATGTCGAAAGGATGATTTCACTTGGCAGTTAGGCCTTCTCCATCACTGGTTTGCACAGTTTAAAAACACGCATGCACCTAATCGGCTACTGGAAGCACCAGTGTGTGGAGCTGTTGTGAGAACTGAGCAGCAGGTAGCCTATATCTACATCACAACAACGAGTCCTCCAGCTGATCAGCAGGCCATTCGCAAGCATCAGGGAGGCTTGCCTGTGCACAATTACACCAACAGATCAATAGTAATGACCAGAGCACCACACACTGAGCATTCCCCTTCGATAGTTTCTCACGAAACTCACCAAACTACCAATTAGGCAACTCTATGTGGCTAAAATATAACAGGACTGGATCATTAGAGAAGTATTTCACTGCTGGAAAGATGTTTTTTGGGTGCCTGTGCAGTAGAAAGACGCAAATACTTTTAAAATCAGTGCAAGATGAAATGAGAAAACTGAGAATATGGGATGTGGCATTCACTATTGCTTAAGAAAGGGGTTCCTACACATTTTCATGGACAAGATTTCCAGGTTTTCCGTGACTATGGGAACCCTGTTAAGAGGTAGAAAACCTACAACTAAAAGCACTGTGCCACACTGGACCAATAAATGTTCCTGCTGATGATGTGAGTTCCCCTTTGGAAGACAAAAAAGCAGCCGGCTGGTAACAAACCATCTCATATTACAGTTAAATAATGCACGAAAATATGTTTCTGAAAGCACTGTAGGCGAGAAATAGGCAACACAGTTACAGAATCTTTGATCAGCACTACTTAGTTTTACCGTTTGATCCGTTTTTATTCTTCCACCATTTCCACAATACAAGAAACAGTCTGGCGCCCACTTCATGGTCACAAACTCTCGTATTACAGCCAAACAGTGTCCTAAAATGTGTTTCTGACTGAAGACATTTTAGGCAACAAAAAGGTAATACAGTAATGGAATTTTGGTTTACATTCAGCACTACTTGTTTTAACTGTTTGGTGAGATTTTGGTCTGAGTTTGAGAGAGAAAAGGAGGATGGCTAACTGTTGATCTGCTTCTACACTTGTTGTGTCCATGGTGACTGTGGGCATCCAAAATAAGGAAGTACAATACATAGAGCAACAGCACAAGAGCCAGCAATCATCTGGCTGAGTTTTGCAAGCAAATGAATGGGAAGATCGAGGCGCTGGTGAAATGGAGGGAAGTATACCATAGTTCATTTACACAGGCTACTCACATTGTTATGATAAAAAGCTGCTTGAAAAACAGCAAAGTGTCCCTTTAAGTTTAAGGCTGAGACGTATACACTATGTTCAATATCAGGCTGGATTTTTCATTAATACAAATGTGCCTTCACACCTTGTCCAAACTTAAATTTCATAATGTCTTTTCTTTACATTTAAGCTGAACTGAACATGCTACTGATGACAGAGGCGGAGAGCAGCCGTGCAAGTGGATAATCGTTGTCCACTTGTTTTACGTTAGCCTAGCGCTCTGAGGCATGTCCTGCCAGCCGCATTAAATCACTGTTGCTATTTCATTGGGTTAGGGAACTCTGCATTTAATTTACCACCACAGGACAGTATGTGTGTGTGTGTTAGTGCATTTGTCTCTAAATTAGGACCTAACCTAACATGGCCCCAGAGGGCTGCTGCCTCTAGCAAAAATGTTTGGCCCCTCAACCGTCATTGGGACAAGGCCCTATTTGTAGGATGCCGCAGGCTAGCCTGGCTGCGGGGAGTAGAGGCTGGACTAGTCATCAACATCCCTGCAGTTCATATTTGTATGTTGGCTACTACAACAATGCCCAAAATACACAATAGTGTAGTGCTCATGTGTACTGCGAAAGTGTGAATTTGTATGATATTAAGCAGAGTTTCCCCCAAAAGCTTTCAGTATAGTACCTTTAGAACCAAAAGTAATACTTGCAAACAGGTACCTAGATCTGTTTAGCGTTTCCACCACAGACAGTACTCTTGCATGTGGTCAGGGTTGTTGTCACTGGCTGCTCCGTCCAGCAGCACTCACTGTGTTTCCTTGTTGAGCCATGATAAAGTCTGCACCCCATTTATTGTCCACAGAACAGGGCTGCACTGTGACATTTTCAGAATAAAAAAGAGCAGGCTGGAGTAAAAGTATCTCTCTCTCTCTATGGGATATGTATAAATAGCTGGTTTGTGTATTGACTCCTTGTCAAGCAAGACCAAGTCCCTGGTAGGTGCGCCAGGCTCTGATGCAAATTTTATATAGTGGCCAAAAGTGGAATTACACTGTCAGGGCCGGTCATGTGATGCCCACGGGCCCAGAATGACTTTTCCCCATTGACTTACATCTTGAAAGAGACATCTGTAAATCAGTAAATAATGTTTTGTGAGCATCAAAACCCACAAAACGACTCATTTTACTATCTAGATTAAGCCATCCAGTTTGATAACTTGTGGTAAATCTAAAAGAGTCGCAAGATTATTTTTTCCAGGAAAAAAAGCTCTTTTTGCTTCATGTGCCAATGAGCAGCTCTCATAGGAATGAACGAGGCCCCACCTCTATGGTTAAATCCAGACTTTCTTTAATACATCCATGGGCAAGAGCAGGGGTTTAGTGCTGGTGAAACATACCTGGACGACGACGCTCTGCCAAGTTTTTTTTCTCCAAGTGAGGATTAGAATATAGTTCACACAATCTGATTGTTATTAATATACTTTTTTTTTTAAAGCTTAAAGATCCACTCATTACTTGAAATGTATGTCACCCAAGAAAATCAATAAAAACAGATGAAGTGGTTTAAGTTGTCCTATCGAAATTTAAGGTGTGTTGATGAATTAACATTGTCAACTCAGGTATTCAGTAACATAAAAAGTGAAAGTTCCACTTTAAAAAATGCCAGCAGTCAGCGCAGTAAGTTTAAGTATTTTCTTGTCAGTCTCTGGCTGCTGCTGCTAAAGGCTGCAAAACATCCTCTCATTTTAGTTATAGTTTACTAATGTATGAAAAATTTGTCATGGTATGAGCAGTGGTTAAACCAGCCAGAGCTCAGCCCTGAGCACAGAGTGTTGATTCTCTACTGACCAATGAAAGGGCTGCATTGTTTATAGCTCCACCTTTCAGTACCTGATCTGTGTGCTAGGTACCCCAAACGGAGGGGTGACAAAAATGTGGATGGTTCCAAAGGTGCTAAAGGTAGGAGGGCAAAGAAAGTGAAAGGACGCCTGATAAATACAAAAAAAGGATTAAACAGTAAAATACAGAGGGAATGACTGGCTAAGACTTGAAGACAGGGCAGATGGGAATACTGATATTCTAATACAGACAAGCTCTGGTGATTTTAGCAGTGGGATTGCTTAACTATCTTAAATAACAATAGGGATTTCCACTACGCCTCGCCAATGACCTTTAGTGTGGGCTAAAAACAGAGCTGGCAAGAGGAGGCAGGTGGTGTGTGTGATTGCTTATATTACTGCACCATGAGTGAAGGTGCATGCACTGAATAACTGTGAGTACAGTTTGTGTGTGTGTGTGTGTGTGTGTGTGTGTGTGTGTGTGTGTGTGTGTGTGTGTGTGTGTGTGTGTGTGTGTGTGTGTGTGTGTGTGTGTGTGTGTGTGAGTGAGAGTGTGTTCTTACCGTGATGAGCAAAGAGATCACTGTGGACAATGTCAATCAGACAGTCTAGCTTCTGTTTCACCAGGCGACCCAGAGGAACCTTCAGGATGAACTCGGTGAACAGCTTGCTACGGAGACAGAAGGAGGACAATAAAGACAAAAGGTCAGACTGATCAGGCATCTTGGGCTGCTTGACTGCTTCCCATCACGAGCAATCATCCAAAACGCAATTAAAGGCCCCAAACACCCACACAGGTACTTTTCAGATATTCTGGCAAGGGCTGGAGGAAATGACAATATGAGACAACAGAGATTTGTCAATGGACCCAGAGGAACTAGCGTGGGATAAACTACGAGAAAAGCTTGCCACCAGAGATATCTATCAGTGTATTAGAGGATAGAGGTCAATGTGGCAAATCAATAACAAGGACCGTGATTGTTTCACAGAAGTTTTACGTGATGATTTTTCTTAATTTCTCAGGTATTTCCTCACATATTTATTCATCTGTTTGTTTGTTTTTTTATTATAAAAGATCTTGACTAAATGACTAATTGACTGAATTGACTAAATCCAGAGAATGTGCTATATCACAAAATATATTGCTATTGCTATAGTAATGAAATATTAGATATAACTTGAGCTAAAAGGTCTATTATTGACTTTGCAAATACTAATTTGACAATAAAATCTCAACACAAAGTCTCTTACTAGACGTTTTTCATGGAGCTTTCAGCCACATCTCATGTCCTTCATCAGCACATGTACTGAAATCAGATCACACACTCTGCACTACCCACCCAATATCGTATGATAGTTCAACAGTACTGTGTGTGTTTCTGGCAACCTGAGCTGTAATTATCACGTCACTTTCTGAGAGCCTCCTTGATAGTTGGAAGCATGTCACTATAGTAACCTGTGCCAACCTCAGCATGACTAACACATGCAATACCTGATGATGAGCATAATTTCTTCCATATATTGCGTCTAGCAAAGGAAAATCTGTAACTTGTCATTTATTGAAGCTTTACTGAGATTACGCAGCTGTCCGTCATGTGTGTTGAAAACATTCTTACTGCATTGCATTGCAGTAGTGCTGCGTTAATTCTGCTACCGACAATTATGGTGAAAAATTGTTTGTCAACTACCTTATTTTAAATGATGAAGATGAGATGTTGACAAGCTAAAAATAATGCTTGACAAAATGTATGTTCAATTTTTGTTTACAGGACAAAAATGTTAGTGTTGGGCTATCATTTAAATGAGGAGAACTTAATGATTATTATTTTTTATGAAAGGTATTAGAAAAAAAATTTAAACTATAAACGATAATGGTCGTGCTTGCATCTTCTAATGCCTTACAGGCAGGATGAGACTGAGCTCCATGAACCTGGCTAGCTCAAAAAAATGGTCAGTGCCAGGATGTTTCACTGACCTGCGTGAAGATCATCCAGTGTGTGACCACTTAGATGGTTAACAGACAGGAGTTTTACAACACTTTTCTAACCTTAAAGACCACTTGTGTTGTACTTTACAACACAAGCACACAAGAAATGTAGGATTCGGATTCTCGCCCAAGGAACATTTCAACATGCAGACTGCAGGGACTGAATCACCAACCTTCCTTACGATTGGTAGATGACCATGACAACAACTGAGCAGACTCCCTGTGCTGATGAAGGCCACAAGATGAGGCTGAAAGCTGTACAAAACATCTTAAGAGTGGATCTTGAGCCAGGAAGTTTTCGTGAAATTATATGTACCTGAATGAAAGATTTCATTCATACGGTCCACACCTCATGTTGGCTAATTTGACCTTTTTTTTATGCAAGACACTTGCTAAGATCTCAAGACTTTATATACTCGAAAAATGAAAGTCTAAATTTCCCAAAAGGTTTAACAAAACTAACAGCGGAGTCAAAGAAATGTCGATCAAGCACCGTCTGGACACCCACACAGTCCTGAGAAGAGTCTAATCAGCCCAGATAAGTGAAAACACCTGTGTGGGTGTTTGTGGCCTTCACCTTCAATGGCTTCGCTAGACTTTAAATGTTGCTTCTCTCTTCACAAAGCTGAAGGATTTCTAGTTCTATACTGCCTTATATTCTAGTGCATACTATTCAAATACATATTTTTATTATGCTTTTTTTAACACAACTAACATGTAGACCAAGATCAAACTGTATATATGTAACAATTCAGAACCTGAAAGATAAATCTGCATTCATGCACACACATAAAGCCGACAGTTTTCTCCTCAATGAAGAGGCCAGATGCTTGTTGTGCTGGCAAGCTGAGGCTCAAGGAGGAGAAAAAAGGTTCTGGCAGGGGATGAAACACTCCCCACCCCCAAGGCTTCAATTTAGTCGCCTCCAGCTCAGACGCTCAGCCAGGTTTGCCCCAACAACAGGAACAGCTGATGCCACCTTTGCTCAGGCATAAAAAAAAGCCAGGCCTGTGATTTATAGGTAAGTGAATGGTTCATAAGAACCACAGCTTTCACAATTAGAGCTAAAATCAAAGGCTTTTCTCATGTTGATTCCTCTAAAATTACAGTAAAGATGGCACTATTTATCATTTACTCTATTGGAACTGTCAAACAGGACAGGTGTGACCCAATAATTCAATCAAAATTTCCTGATAGCCATCCAAAAGGTCTCTCCAACACCACAGACATGCCAAATTTGTGTTTTGCTGCCCTTCACAATATAGCTGGACAGCATATTGATGCTTTGACTGCACACTACAGGAAGGCAGTGCGGGGGAAGTCATCAGTTATCTTAAAAATCCCAATTGTTGAGTGTGCCTTATAATTAAAGCACAATTATGAATAAAAACTTTGATTCAAGTGAAATGAATCAGAATCTGCATCACATACTGAGAAGGACATCCTGAAATAAATCGAGAACGAAGAAAAAAAATATCACTCTAAGAAGCTGTGAGAGCTTAAAGGAGAGACTGTGCCTGGTAGACAGGATGAATGGACTGAAAGACTGTCTTCCACCTGTGACAAAAGACCTCCCTTCACTGTGGCTGCGATAGTAGTAGAGCGGAGCCGAGGCCAGAGGCAAGGATCGGCGGTCCTGTGTGGCCCAGAATCTGCTATGGGAATGGCTGCTGCCCAGTTGCTGTACATGGGCAAATGGAAGGGGCTTCTTGCTGAGTGCTTGCAAATGAACAGGCAAAGCACATTTCAAGGTTTGGAAAAATACATTGCTGCACTACATGTGCTGTCATAAAAATAGATCCCAGTGTCAAGAGTGTTTCATAAGATTAAAATATTTGTTGAAATAATGTGAGGTTTCGACTCAGACATGTGATTAAGCGGAGGTGGACAGATCTTGTCAGAATCTCATCTCACGTTCTTTGATTATTCTGGGAACTAGATGATGCTGTAAACACTTGTCTCAATCATCAAATATGTGGCCTTTGTTGTGTGAAAATTAACTTGTGATTTCATTTCAAAAAAGTGTATTCCTTTCTCCCTATGTTCTCGGCTGTAGAGTACAGAAGCGTTTTAGTGCCACGCCAGAAAGAAAAAGAACAGTTTCTTGTTTTTATGTTCTACCAAAATATTATATTTTTCTACTAAAAAACAGAAAGAACATAAAAATGTCTTGTAAGAACAAGTACATTTTTTAATTAGAACAAAAAAAGTTTGATTTTAGAGCAAAAGAAGTTTTTTGTTAGAACATGAAAATACCTAGTCAGAACAAGTAAATATCTTGTTAGAACATGGAAATAACTTGTCAGGACAAGAAACTTTTCATGTTATAACAAGATACTTTTTTTTTCCTGGCATGGCAGCAATATGCTTCCACAGTAGAGAACCTTACACTTGGGCTGAATATTGTTTTAAAAATATAATACCGGTACTCTTGAAGTTATACCGATACCAATAGCGTACTTCATTCGATACTCATAATGGAAGGGCGAGAAGTATAGCCATAATTTTGAACATTTTTGGTGGAATCTCTGCATGCCGAATTGCCAACTCAAATACACCAAGCTCAGCTTCACCACACACACACTGTACTGGATGTAGCTGCTGCAGCGGGAGCGTGAGCTCCATGCTGAGGGCAGTTCTGAGAGTCGGCTCAGCTGCACACGCACAGCCACAGGGCTAAGTGATGGCAACACATGGCTAACATTAACTCACGAATGTTAAAAGGTTGAACAACAGCTCGGTGTCAGCCGTTAGCCTCTGTTGCAGTATCTGAGGGCAGATGTTGAACTGACCAGGAGGAGAGCGATTTTGAAATGGCAGCAACACAAAGTCGGCTGATCCAGGGATGAGTTGGCATGATTTGGGATCAGACCCCACTGCGTGCAAGTAGTATCAAATGTAGGTATCACTTGACTTTCGATACTACTTGGTACTTAGTACTGACACCCAGCCCAAATACACACCCTTTTTTAACCCAGCATGTAAAGCCTCTGATTAATGATTCAATTATTTTGAAAGGGACCCAAGAAAAAGCAGCGAGTGTGCCTCTTTTGGCTCCACCACTTTCTACAAAAATACTTTTAATACAACCTCTATTCTGAATTTCATAGGAAAGGAGTAATGTTGTTTTTACCGACAAACATTACACTCAGACACTCATGTCTGAAGCAACCTGCTGATTTTCCCCATGTGTTCGTCCTATTGATGCAACTGTCTGTGTACAGATGCAAATTTCATTATGAGACAATCATGACAAAATCAGTGTGACTCATGTATGAATATATTAGTCTGAACTAAATATTTACAGATGATAAAATGTCTGAACGAAATATGTGTTTTTTAAAGACTCATTTGCAGCTGAAAAGTATTTCACTGAATACATTAATGAAGCTTTCTTCATATATTTATAAATATAAAGCTCCATAAATGAGGCCATTCTCTTTTTTTCTGCTGTGTCCTTATAGCATAACAAATTAAAAATATTCAAATGGGGCAGAAAATCATGGGAACACCCATGAGGCCTTTGTCACAAATGAAAGGTCCTCTCAGTTTCAGAATGCTGCCCAAAAAATACATGGAAATTAAGTTTTGGTCACTTGAATTTTACAGTCCAATCACTTCTATAATCTAAGAAAGACTCTTTCAGGTGATAAGGATGGATTCGTTTTTGTTTCCGTTTTGTTCAATATATAATTTTGTACCGCCGTAACATCAGCGTGTGATACTCCAAAAGTCATTTATTATTAAGACAAGCATTAAGCTGTGGCAGATGACATTCACGGTAGACAACATTAACTGAAATGGACACTTGAGGGGAGCAGTCGATGGGTTTCCAAGGCAACCTGAGCATGTTTAACCGCTGCCCATCACAGTACAGCTACTGAATGTTGAGTTGTTGAATAAAAACAGCCTGGAGAGCCAGACACAAAGTCTTTGAAGCAGAACAATATCCCATCAGCTTGTTAGGGATTCATCTAAACATGAAATTTTAATTTAAGTGGACGCTTCGAAAAAACAAAAGCAATTAAGATCTCTCCTTTCATTCTCCGGCAAAATGACATTTAAGTGCAATTTAGACATTTTCCAAACATTTGCTTTAATGTGCTGCCCTGATGCTCTTCAACAACACCCCCTTGATTTGAGGAACTCACAGAAAGATGCAAATTAAAGTCAAGTCTTACCAAAAAAAGAAAGAAAGAAAAAATAGCACAACTAATCCACAAAGAGCTCAGGTCATCTCTGCCACTGGATACTTTACCCTCACATTATAATTGTGTATTGCAGGTGCCAGTGGGTATGTTTACATGCAAACTGACTTTCCACTATTACACCAAATATGACAATATTCTGAGTTTTGTGAGGGTCATGTAAACAGCATTTTCAGTCTGAATCTACCAAATAAGGCCCTTTTCCAACATGTGAGTTATGTTGGTATTATTCAGAGTTTTTTCAAGACATGAATACAGTTCATCAATATATGCATGGAAATGAATGTACACCAAGTTTTTAGTCATACATTAGTTCTGCAAATGACGGCCAATGTCTTTTTTCTGAATCAGGGCAAAAGGTGAAATACTGTGTGCATGTTAGTTTAGTATTTGTAACAGAGCATGAGAAAAGACAGTTGAAATTACCTTAGTTCCTTTGGATCAAAGACCAGCTTGACATCATTGACAATGGTGGGAATGTACTTCAGTGCAGCACCCTTAAGAAGAAAAATAAAAGAAACCATTACTGGGTCATTTTCAGCTCCACAGTAATTAATTCAGTCACTGATCGACATAAGTACGATAAACCATCCCATATTATAAGTAAGGTGAGAACAGTGTCATTGTATTTTGTGCAGTTAATTGTAAATCTGTCCAATTCTGTGTCCTCCTTTTCTGTTTCACTAATGAAAATAGTGTACCTCTTAATAATTAAGTACAAACTGTAGTACACATTTTGCCTCCTGAGGGTGATAAATTAGAAGAATTAAACAGTTAATGACCATGAATATTTTTTTATAGATGAGCAATATGTTTTTGCTGGACCATTTTGACATAATGTTTGAACTGAATGATACTGTGAGTGGCTATACTTTAATCAACTCCTTCCAACAGTATCCTCATTTATTTCATTCAGTCTAGCTGAGGGTAAGGGGGTGTAGTTAAGACTCGTAATAAATAAACTGGGACCAAAGGAAGATCTCTCTGTAATGAAACCTTGATAGACACAGCCTGATACAATCTACATTTACCCATCGATACTATAATAAAGACATCAGTTGTGTGCACCCAGTGGCTGATTACAGAGCCATCCATTAATAATGGGAATGATTAAGCAAGCTGAAACTTCCCTCTCTAAATGCCTGCTGCTAAATGCCGGCCAAGGTGGGTTGGGGTGTTTATACGGCATCTGTGCAAATTAGCAGCAGTGCCAGTCTGTCTCACAGAGGTTGATTAGCCATACAGCACACTGAACATTACCCGCTGCAATCCACTGTTTGTTATTGTGCATGGTTTATTTCGGAAAATATGTGAAAGGTAATTAGCAATGTTCAAAGGAGGAGAAAATACTTTGTTACAGACTTCAGTAAATGTAATGATGTGAACAAAAACTTAGAAATTCTGTCTGAAGACGATGTTTCTGAACATCTCTGCAGACACGAGCAGAGACTGAACACAGTGCCGGGTCTGAAGCTTTATTTTTCAAACATGAATGTAGTTATGACTTCCAAAAAAAATCCTGCCTCTAAATCAGGGTTCCTACAGTTTATGACAAGGCGGATTAGTTAGATTATTTGTGTCAAATGTTGAAAAAAAAACAACCCTTTTTAGAACACATGAAAGACATGAAGTATCTATTTAGTTTACCAAAGGAGGTAGGGAATATCTGGCATTTCTGGATGGTTTTCTGGGCTATTTTGTGTGTCTCAATCTGCATGTGAGATTCCACTACTTTGATTCCCATCATAATGAATGAAGGAAGAGGCATTTATTAAATTATTTGACAAAAAAATATATGTTACCAATTATTTTGAGATTTACAAAGCAAAAAATGATTAATAAAATCCTACTTTCCACATCTGAGCATTCTTTAGACTTTTTAAAGAAATAACTCAAGTCAATTTAATACCAATAAAGACCTTACTTTTAGATTAATGAATTCAATCCCTTTTAAGACTTTAAAGGATCTGCGGGAACCCTGTCAATAGAAGTTTTTTAGTACTTATGCATAACTCAATACCCTCACATCTCTCTGCAGACAGAAAGGGGTAGGGAGACTGAAAGTTGGATTTCAAAAGTTGCTGTTCGACTTTGATTCAATTAGAAATCCCGGCTCTGCTCAACTGCATCTGTTTACTCCTTGAAGAAGCAATTTTAACAGAACCTCTTTTTTTACTTTGTTCTAAGCAACAACTTAATTCCCACCTGTTGTGCAGGGATGTGATGTGTGGAGTGTCAAAACAAGTCTCAGAGGAGCTCTGCCTCCTGCTCCTGTCCCAGAAGCATGCATTCATTTGTGTTTGTGTTTGTGTGTGTGTGTGTGTGTGTGTGTGTGTGTGTGTTTATCAAAGTTTTCCACCCCATGTGTTTGTGTGTGTCGGTCTGTCCAGATGTTCATCAGGATTCAGACTTGAGGTATGATGGGACTGCTCATTAGCTTCCACCTGTCACAGTGCTTTCACAAGGGCGGACTTGGGAAGGAACCAGGATTCCTCGCTTTCGTGCCCGTTCCTCAAGATCAGTTTTTAATTTACTGACAGTAAAGCTAATATCTCACCCAATTACACAGCAACTGACTCCTAATTGACTCCTGAGCTTCTCCTATGGTTGAGCGTGCACATGGATCTACTGTAGGTGTGCCAAGGTGCATGCTCACTGTGATTATGTTATCTCTAAAAGCATAGGTGTGTGCACATCAACGTGTGTGCGCACGTGTGGTTTCGAGTGCTTCTGCAAAATAAATATATGCTTGCTTCGTATCTGGAGTCACTGAGTTTTGGGTCAAGGACAATGAAATGCAAACACAATGGAAAAGAGCTTAAAGGCGCAAGGAGCAAGGCATTGAAATAAATACCTTGAGGAGCAGCTAAAGGCCAGAGGAGCCCCAGGCCACAGGACAGTCAAGGTCAGAGAGAAACAGAGAGAGAGGAAAAGCACAAACACACATATACAGATATACACACACACACACACACACACACACATATAAGTACAGACAGACAAAAGAAAACAACACAGAACAAATATACATCATGTGTGGATGCAAGAAAAATCTGGAAGGTTAGGGCTGCACAGAAAAGCCTTGAATGATTCAATGTTTGATTTTTGTTGCTGCAGATGCTTTTTGGTCAATAACTACAAAAATTTTGAGGTTCCAGACTAGCCCTAATCTTCAAGGAATATTTCAATAGTTTGGTAAATACACTTACTCACTTTCTTGGTGAGATTTCGATGAGAAGATCGATACAGCGCTCATAAATGTGCGGTAAATACTGTATGAATCTACAGCCAGTAGACAGTAGTAGTTCTTAACCTTAGAATTAGGTCCATATGGTGTTTTATATATGTTACAAGTTAAGTAATGAGCGAATAAGCAGTATAACGTTCTGAAACAAGTGGCATCCGAGCCATTGCTCAGGTCTAGACTGTGCAATCCACTTACTCATCCTAGTTTGAGATGAAAAACTCCCTTGACATCATGAAATGAAAAAACAATTTCTTGGTTGAAAAAAGAAAAACTAACCAATTACAGCCACAAGCAGGACTAACACTGTAGTCAAGCAGTGCAACGGAATCAATGAGGAGTGTTAACAACAATGGCGAGTGTTACAGACAAGACTAGTCTCAAGGCTGTTCAGAATCGGCATGTCTTCTCAATATCACCTAACATCGTAGTTTGTTCTACTTTGCTTAGCTCAACTCTTAAAACCCCAGCAAAACCAGTATCTTGGCATTGCTACACATGAAATTATATTGATGTCTAATGATTGGTTAGGGAAAACTGAATGTCCTCGATAAAAATCAGTTGTGTGTGGATGCCCAATAGACACAGGCCGCATTTACACTGCCTGTTCAAGGCGGGAATATCACACCATTATGCCTCCTCGCCATTCTGTAAATGACGTACAGTCACGGAAAGGGGGGACAGACTGGTTTTGCCTCTAGGCCAGGATAGGAAGTAGTAACAGCACCGTAATGACCTTTGTGTAAAACAGAAGGCCAGAAAGACGTGATCCTGGGCATCACAGGTGTAACGTTTTGACGACATGTTTATTTGTGCAACCCACCGTGGGAGATTTAAAAGCAGCTGTTAACATAACGACTAATTCCAAGAAGAAAAATTTTGGGGTTTGTTGCAGCCCTATAGTGCGGTTTCTGTGTAAAAGCAGCTACGTATTGGTATTTTGCAGGCTAACTTTCAATTTCAATCCAACCTGCAAAAAATGGTGATGGGGAATAAGGTTTAGCTAACATTATCAACACATTATTTGTGGTTTAACAATCTAGTAAAGTAGAAATTTGTGTGTGCGATGAGCAGGTGCGCTGAATGGATGGAGCTATTTTGCATATTCATAGATCCATACATCCTACATGAGTAAAAGTTACATCTGAACCATTTTGGACATGAAGTGATTTTTTTCAAGGTAAAAAAAAAAATACATTTGCAATTTAAAGAACAGAGATGAGCTTTTTTGGGTTTAATAGATACCCAGAGAGTACCTATAGGAGATGCTCTATAATATACATAGTTTTTTGTTTTTTTTTATGTGCAGCCCTAACAAGGTCACATAAAGAGCAAATGACAGTAAAGATCAGGAAAATCTGCACAGAGAGATGTGACAAAGGAGGAGAAAACAGATAAAGACTGTCAGTAAGAAGAGGCATCACATTAACAACACACAGAGCCCAAACATTAATTTCTCATAAGCTGCTGTATTAGTTACATCTAACAAGACAGATGCATCTCCAATTACAGAGCATGTCATCCAAGAGAAGTCACAGCAGATTTATTTACTACTCACACAACAGCAGTTATTTACTATTCACGCAGCGGCAGCATTTTTCTTGGCACTGAGTTAGTTTGAGCGATAGTGTGCAGTTGGACTTGTGTGATAGTCGGCCTACCTTCACCATGCCAGTGTTCTCTGAATTACTGTTCATCATGTCATTAAAGGATGTGAAAAGGTTCCTCAAGGACTCCATGAAGTCGGCCTCTCCTTTGTTCTCATAGAGCCTGGGAGGAGATGAAGTAGAGAATTACATTGGCAGATGATCACAAGGCTGTTGTTTGTTTCATCCCTGTGTAAACAGCCCCACCCGCACTGGAAATAACAAGAGTTTGATGCTTCCCTGTTAAATCATTAAAAGCAGCCAGCAGAATGGCCCGTGTGTGTTATCAATGCAAATATTACTGGATCAGAGCCACAGACATCACTCTTGCTGCCAGCCAGATTAGCATTTAAAACAACATGACAAGACCCTGAAGCACCTGCCTGCTGTCATGTGGAAACAAAATTTCAGAAAAATTAATGATCTATGCTAATGGCTCTCCTCGAATACTATGCGAGGAACAGAAAGCAAATGTCATGTAAGGGTTTAGTGGCGTTACTTTCTAATCATTTCTAATAATGTCTGGGATGTAGTATTACTGATGTCTCATCTGTTACTTTGGTTGTGTGGAGCAAATGCTGCCCAGCGCCTGCAGCGAGTAAAAGCCAGTGATCACAGAACAATTGCAGAAAAGACTTCCCCCAATTTCTAAGTGCATGGGGAACACAAAGCAGGGTTTCCTCCATAATCCCCCAAAAATGCAAATGCATTTTATCCCACTTGCAGAGCCCATAAATCTCCACAAACTGGGTATTAGCTGAGCCACGTTGCGCTCCCTGCAAGGTAATTAAGTGTGTCAAGCACTCAGATTTAATGAATTAAAAATTAGGATTTGTGAGAGAAATTGAAAATGTTTGAAAACACACACTGGAGCAGAAGGAGCCAGGTCAAAGAGGGGTGAAGTGTTTAGATTGCTCCACCGCATCAGATTTCACTGGCTTTCTTCCAGAGAGGAGGGTTTTGTGGTGCTACAATCTCTCATGGGGCTGCGGGTATTACATGGTCCAGGATAGTCACTGTTGAGGGCTTACAGAAATCATAGGATTAGAGGCATCCGTCTCAGAGCTCCCACAACAACAATTACTTAAAGCTGCTTCTCACCTGCAGCACCAGGGCGCAGAGTGAGCTCCTGACAGCAACACCAGTCTCAAGTCACAGGGGGGAAGTGTGTGATTAGGGCATCTCCTCTGCCGTTTCACAAAAAATGTTCCACTGGCTCGCAATGAAAAGCCGAACAGGTGCTGATGTAGCCTTGGCACCTTCTAGTCAGAGCTGCAGGAAGGGTTTCAACAAACGCAGCTTCACAGCTTTGAAGAATTTCTAACTCTGAGTCTAACCTGGCAACAACAGCACTGATACTGGCAACCAACCAAAGCGAGTGATTCATTGACAACACACAGACAGGAGGTCCACTTTAAGGTTTAGCTGTCGTTCATCCTGCGACAGAAACAACTTGACACACACTGTGAACATGGACAGCTCTACATGAGAGTGACACTGCTGTAGTGTGATATGTGAGGTAAAGGACGAAGCGTCCTCTAGACATTGGATGGAAAACCAATCAAACTCTGCACAGTCAATTAGACCGGGATCATACATCAGCCCTTCAGCCGCCAACAGCTTCATTCTGCGGCTCTACAACATTATCATCCATCTAACATCTCCACAGCCAATTATAAACACATCCGTATAAATTACCTCACCATAAAGACTATTCACTTTTACCAGTTTCAACTTCATTCCACAGCAGTGGCGTACTGCGGAGAACACTGCACATAATATTGATTTTCTATTATGAAAGCTAATGAAACAAAGTCTGATCTAAGAAACAACTAGAGCAAGAAAGAAATGCAAACTACTAGTAAGAAATCAACAAGTGATGCATGAAAATATTTATAGAAACAACCAAAAAATATTGTGTGAAATGGTGGGGATCATACGTTGGTTGCGTGTATGTGTGTGCATGAGAGAGTGTGTGTATCTGCCTGTCCACAGATAATCTCACAAACTACTGGATCAATCAGCCTGATATTTTTTGTGCACAATTATGACAACTATGCTCAAGAATCTCTTGTGGTTGTAATGATTAATAAATTGTTGAACAACTGTTTTAATTACTACTTTATGTGAAAATGGTCATGATACAAGATAAATAAATCCCCACTTTCGTTATCTTTCTGTACACTACAAACTCAATACTGTAAAAAAGCCAATTTATGAATGTCATAGATCAAAGATGTGTGGCTGTGTTTTAGTTATTAAAAATACATTAATCCTGATAATTAAATTGTATCTTCTGGAACACTCCGCGGTGCGTCTGCTGGTATAACAAGATTTGTCTGGAGTTGCTGGGTCAGCTCTGACCACCAGAATGCAGCCACCAGATGGAGATCTGAACTCGACTGAACGCAATTTTCTTGTTTCCTTTTTTTAATAACAATGTGCACACAGTGCTGGTACAGAAAAAGCCACTGAATACACGCCTCCACTCACATGGTCGGTCTGCTGTTTCATCTTTGCAGCCTCGGTTTGAAAATGTGATCTCATATCTGTTATTTAATAGCTTCGGTACTTTCAGTACTATGAAACGATTAATTAAAGATGCTCGTATCATTTTAAATAGGGTATCAAGAAAGTATAGGTACTTTTGATGGCCTTAGTGTGCATAATGAAAGTAGGACTGCATGCATGTGTGCAAATATAGACGTGTTGTATATGAAATATTTCTGTATGACAATAAATGTATCCAAATTATTATTAATGTACTGGCCTTTGTCACACAATATGTACGTGTTGCATGTGCATCAGGACGTACTGGTTAAAGAGGACTCTAGAGCGGACGATGAATTTGAAGATGTACTCCAGAGCCTTCATGGCCTTCAGCAGCTGCTCCATCAGCTTCTCAGCGTTGTCCACATAGTTCTTCAGAACTTTGGTCAGCTTCCTACAAACACAATCATCAGAGTCTGTTAAATCTACTAATCACAATATGGGACATAATTTATTCCTGTAAATGTCCTTGGTCTGTTTGTACGGAGGGTAATTAACTCACGTGTACGCCAGTGTGGCGCTGAAATGCTTTCGAATGTAGGTCTCCAGAACAGGGTTGAAGTGCTGGAACTTTCTGTCAGCTATAAGCCCAATTATGAACACCTGTCAGAGAGCAAAGACATATTCATTAAGATGTGAACCACATGGCTCATAATGGAGAGCAGCAAAAACTGCCTGTCTTACTCAATATGCTGAAATAGATTGGGAAATTAAACAAGATTGCATTTGAGCAGAAAACCATTTTCTATCAAATCGCTAGCCTGCAGATAATCTCAGACCCTGACAACACAATTTCTACCTCCTTCCTCTGAACAAGAAAACTGTTCTTTTGAGATGTACCCCACAATGTTAGGCGATGACATGGTAGATAGGATTCTGCCAGACACTTTGTCGGCACTTTGGATACAAATACTTGGTTTAATACATAACAAAGGCCAATTTCTTTTTGCCTTCTCCGTGCTCCATCTTGCAGGAAAATGAGACCTTTAATGTTCAACAAACAGTTGAATGAAATGCTACCCGGGCGCTACAAATTCATGCAGATTAATGCAGCAGTGATACCACATAAGATGCGGTGTGTCTGCACTACCTCGTGTAAATTATGAGTCCAGCTCTTATTTACAAACAATAGCGAACAATTTATGTGCTGCATTACACACATTTTATATTGTTTGGGCTCGGTAATCTAGCACATGGGGTGTAAAATGAGACAATGACTGATGTGCTCATGTGTGACACAGAGTATCCCAAACAAATTTTAAGGTTGAAGCCCCAAAATTTAAATTTCACATAGATGTATACAATGTAGTAGGCAGATATAACATATACAGAGTAAAACAAGCCTCTTGGAACTATACCCTAAGTCAATTTGCATTTCCCTCGCTAGCGAAGGCATGATCCGCCCTGTTCTCCTTCTGATTGGCTTGTACGCATTGCCTTTGTTGGTTGGATTGGGTAGGTTTAAGCAAGAGGAGTGAAATTGGTTAGGGTCAAATGATGCATTTTTCTGTCACTTTACCTTTTCATACTTGCTTACTGCTGTTTACATTCTGTATATAATTATTATTTTCATTACATTTACTTTATTCCTGTTTACATGCAGTTTATCAATTTCTAATACTGCCTACATCAATTTATATTAATTTATTTATGTTTTAGACCCGTATTTGCACCATTTTAGTTCTACGATTCAGATGTTTTTTCCTTGCATGATTTTATTTTTCAGAGATATTTAATGAGCACTATTGGTGAGTGCCTGAGGCTTAAGACTTTCATTGCCAACAACTGCCTCTCTGTAATTGTTGATTTATTTTAAATTTTGATGGTGAAAGAGAGACAGGACAGGCAGAGGAGAGAGAGAGGGGCTGGCAGCAAAGGACTCAAGCCGTGTCTGCTCCAGTAAGAATTCAGATGTAATGGTACATGGTTTACCTAGTGAGTTACCAGGGGACCCCAACTGTTGAGAATTTAAAAGAATAAAATATTTGAACAATGTTTAAGTTTTAAAATTAGTGTTTAAGTGAGTTAGCATCCACACTAACTTAAAGGTCCAGTGTGAGGAATCTAGTGGTGAGGTTGCAGAACTGAAACTTCTCCCGTGTGACAAGCGTGTAAGAGAACTATGGTGGCCAAAACAAATCCACAAAAGGCCCCATCTACAGCCAGTGTTTGATTTTTCTACCCTGTTAAAAGGGTTTTTGGGGAAGTTTTTCCTTAGTGACTGTGAGGGTTCAGGGACAGAGGGATGTTGGATGGTGTAAAGCCATCTGGGGAAAATTGTGATTTTTGATAATGGACTTTATAAATAAAATGGACGTGACTTGACTATTCTGGGCTCCACATGTAGATATAAACAGTTCATTATAAGGTGATGAAAACAAAATGATTATTAGTTATGGGTAATTATGAACTCATGACAACACAGTTATGAATATTATATACCATTTCTACCAATATACATCTCCCTAAATCCCACACACTGGACCTTTAAGATGGAGAAATCGCAACTATTTTATAACCAGAAATGCATTCTAACATATTATTAAACGTACATGTCAACCACAATGTTAAGTTTTTTCTTTTTAAATCCAGTGTACTGAAGTACAGGGCTAGAACAACAAAAACATGTGACTATCCCAATCCTTGTGGACTGCACAGCAATGTTGCTAAGAGAAATGCAGGTAGGCGTCCCAGTTGAGGCATTTTTCTCTGAGGCGTACCCCTGGCACAAACTCAGCATTCTTGGGGGAAGTTAAAGTATGTACATTGCATACTTCTAAACACATCCTGTCACAAAACTAGTTTGTGCCTTTCTTCTCTTGCACATTAGAAACTTGTGCAGTCAATAACGACTCTTTACGATATAAATAAATAAAACGCACAGTGCATATGAAAAGATTAGAAGATTATTTTTAAGATGCTTTGATGGTTTACAGTTTTATCCCGAAACAAAACAAATGGATTTGTTACCCACTTAGTTTGGAGCTACAGCTTAAAACAGAATACAGGTTGTTGCAGACAAATGGGTTTCTCTTGAGAAATCAAAAGGGCTGACACAGAGCAAAGATGCCACTCAAAAGAAGTGTTTAGCATATGAAAGATCTGACAACATATTATATTTGCATCTGAGCTGTGAATGCATCTAAGTGTTTATCCCCACTGGCATGAAAACCTCTGCTGGTATGAATTCTTCTACTGTTGCTGTTTGCTTCTTTGCTTACCAAGGCATCGAACACCAGAGTATCAAAAGTGTCACTGTCAGAGTTCTCCATCATGATGTTGAAGAGTGCATCCAGTGTGTCTTGCAGAAACTGCAATAACAGATGCACAGCATGTTATGGCAGGCAAACAATGAAACATAGCACTAAAAAAATGGATATGGAATGTCTCAGTCTCAAAGCAAAATGGCTTTTACTGCTCTTTAAATCAAACTGAGTCAAATTGATAGTCATTTCCTTCTTTTAGGAAAGACATTTCACATCCAGCTGGTGACATTAAAGTGAAAAATGACCTTAGGCCAAGTGAATTTATCTGTCATATCAAGAGGAACAAGACATAAAAATCCTGATAACAGAGTGAGATGTAATAAGACCCACTGAAATACATGATATCATTCAAATCAAGGATCTTTGACAGAGAGTGGAACCAGAAAATCTGTAGCACTAAGCTTTAACCTTGGCATTGAGGCTATCTGGTGAACAAATACATCCCCATGGGATCTGGATAAAACAGTTCAACTCATTATCTTAATACTGATATTAATTTTTTTTCAAAGTATTGTGTATTTTAAGACATGGCAAAAGTATGTTGTAGTTGATGTTCAGTGCAATAAATTCTGTTATAAAGACAAAAAATTTAAAACAAAACATTTTAAAGGAGCAGTATACAACTTTCAGGGCAGATCTATGAGTCAAAGTCTATCCTGAGATTTTCTGTACGTGGATTCTCAACATAGAGGTGGCTGAGCTGGCGGCTAATGGTGCTAACAGCGGTAACTGTGCTGAGAGAGCTGACGGTGTTAACAATGGGGGGGGAAACAAAGGGTGGGTGTTGTCAGTAACTGACAATAACCACTTTACGAACACAGTGCAGAGCCCAGGCGTCTGCAACCAGCTGTACTATCAAAAAAATCTGTCAGGAGCCACACAACATATTTGAGCCTTATAATGAAGGTAACACATCCTGATATGTCTAAATTAGTCTATCAACATTAGATCACTAAAAGTGAGCGTTTAAATGAGCATTTGAATGCACTAATGCAGTTGAAATGTCTGTCAGTACAATAAATGGAGAAGCTCGGATTACAATACACACAGAGAGAGTGCCTTTATTCTGCGCCCAGGACACGATTACTCTCCTCTTTACATAGCAAATAGCTGTGAACGATTTTTTAAACCTAATTAATAATTTTGTGAATATTAAATCAGTGTTTGTTAGATATCACTGATTTGGAAAATGTTGTTCATTTTTTTCCAACATGGTACTATATGACCCTCAGGCGAGGAATTCACTGAAAGATGATTAACAATAATATTGAATTCTTATCAAGTTCTAATCCCAAGTAATATGAATGCAAACATGTTGAATATGAGCCCAAGTAACATGTATGGTGTAACCTAATGAACTCCTGCTCTGACAGTGCTACTACATGTGTCACCCATTACACAACCTTTACAGCTGTTAACATGAGACAATACAGTTGCAAAGAGACAGCAATAATTTCACTGTCAGCAGAACCTTCAGAAACACTAACTATATACACCCTCCTTCTCTGGGGAAACATGCTCCATTTACTCAGCCAATTCTGAGGCGATGTGAAAACAGATGTAAACGTGTCGGAAACAGAGCCATCACTCTATACTGTGCTTGCTCTGTCATCTCAGGATGGATGAGATTCATCACGCTCTCAACGAGAAGCAAACATGGTGTGCACTATGCAGAGTTTAAAGCACGATTCGATCTCACAAAGCAAGGCCAGACTGCATGACAGAGACGAGGGGGGAGTGACCTGTTCACGCAGAAACAGGATCACATTTGGGAGATTAAATAAAGGGGGTATTATGATAAAAACACAGCTCTAAAACCTCCCAGGATTTATCTATGATCTAATCTTTATGCATAGTATCTAATGTACAGCAGACACCTATAAGAATGTACTGTATACCCCTGTTGACAAATTGTCTTTTAAATGCCAAGCTAAAAGTGTTATCTAATTGCACACCAGCAGCCTCAAGCGCTTTGGGGAGATTGAGTGCTAATGTGGTGGTAATAATAATAATCACACCCCTGTGGTTTAATGAACTGGTCCAGCTGTGGTTGACACATCTATCTGGTCTGATCAAAACTGTCTGGGTGAAGGACTTGTCAGATACGCTGCAATGTGCCGGACCCCCCAACTAGTCCGTGCTAAACTTTATCAAGAGAGTGATTTATTCATCTGCCCCACGCTGAGCTCTTAAGGGGCCTGCCTATTCTTCTGACAGCAGGTCATCGCCTGCCCTTCAGTACACCGTGTGGTTCTGTGTGCTCCATCCTCACTAGAAAAAAATAAAACAACTCAAAAAATTATCACCCTGTTCCCTCTGACAGGCAGTGAAATTATTTGTGAAACTGCTTCAGAGAAGCTGTAACTTTAAGGAGCACTAAGGTTTGTGACTGCATTGTTTATGTCACCAGCTGCTGAGACTTTTTATGTTTTGTGTTGTTAATCTGTATCCAGACAAACGGATGAGGTACATTTTCAAGGATAAAACTTAAAGTGAGTTGAGAACTCTACAATAAAAGGGCCTACATTGGTATTTTTGCTTACTGTGATATAATTTCTTTAGTATCTTTGAATGCTTCACATCCCTGAAATACTGAACCAAAAATTTCTAAATGTGGAAAAACATGAACAACACTTTTTAAACACGCCATAAGTTATATGAACTATGTACCTTATTTAGTTTTTTGAGATATGCTTATTTTTATGAGCAGAGTACAAAGAGGTTTGGATAGTTTCATTATTCATTTCTCTGGCGCCACCACACATACTTTAATGTAATGCAACGCAACGTAACGTCACCACAGCCATGATGCCACAGAAGCCTTAGCTTTCTGCTGCAAAAAGAATTATAGTTTTTGTTTTAGATTTATATATATTGGAACCTAAAAACAACGAACGTGGTCGTCCAAAAAGGGTCAATATCATTGGTTTTTGCTCCAGCTTTGTATGCAGACGACTATTGTGACTCATCATTAAAGCAAAGACAACAGATATGGGTAGTCAGCAGATTGCAGGATGACTTTCGTCTCTGACCTTGACAACCTCGCCACCTTCCACCTTCATCAGCTGACGAAGGTTCTGCTGCAGCAGGCTGGTGTTGGACCGCCACTTCAGCAGGCCGAGTAGGTCCACTGAAAAACACAAACAAACAAGTCATTACCAAAAAGCACAGCGTGAAGTTCGCCTTGCCATTGGTAATACAGCGTGAAGAGAGATGGAGAGGCAGACAGAAATGACAATTAAGGTTGAACATTTGAATTTAATGAGTGTTGTGAGGCCATTTGTTTAAGATGTTTCCCCCCTACACACACGTCGGTTTATAAATTTCCTAAACACAGCGTTAGTCATTCTATTAGATCTCTCACTTTAATCACGGAAAATGAATTTAGGCACAAGAGGATGAGTCATGATGTGATTAATCACGCTCAGGGGAGCGCTTGTTCAGACCACCTTTGGCAGATTATCAAATTGGGAGCTTTAAAAATGCACTCATGTCAATTTGTTATGGCATTGTGTATGCCAGCCCTGTGAACAACAGTCAGACCTTTTCTAAAGTTAAAAGACATTTGAATGATAATTGATAACCAACTAATCCTTCAAACTATAGTCCAGTCCGATTGAAAAGTATGAAGAGAAACTTGTTATAAGCCAAGCATGCATGGAAAAGGCAGCTGAATTCAGGGATCCATGGTTTTCAGATGAGCCCTGCCTGACTTCTTCCTGGGACCTTCACCTCGAGCTGCTCCCTCTTTCTGCTCGCCATGCCTGATTGGCTACAGGAGAGCCAATCAAGCATGGTGAGACAGTGATATATACCTATCATCTGCAGAGCTGACAACCTATTTGGGTTTAGTCACAAGACCCCGTCTAAACTACCAGGATCTCCCTCCACAAGGAGATATAGATTTGAAAATTGACAGTGTAGCAGCTCAGAGAGACAAATGTAATGAAATGAGAATAAATCAGGCAGCTTGGTCCCATCAGGGAGCTGCTGTTAGAGGCCACACCATCTGTAGCACATGGGACAGCGTGTGTGGGATCTAGTTTGCAAGGGAGTTACAAGAAGACAAATTATATCTGCTTAAGAATGGATGTCTTTGTCAAATATAAAAGCTGGCAGATGGAAAGTGCTGGAATAATTAATTCTGGGAGAATAGGTTACATTGTCACTGTAGTGCTAAAATGCAAAAGACTTTCACATTACCATTTGAATGTTTGTTTACAGTTCATCTTGCCTGACGAGAATTTTCTGTTCATTTTTTCAAGTTAAAACAACGACTAAGTAGTAGTCTTAATAGCTTGTTCTTTTTTGCTTTAATGGTAACAGCCTTGTTTTTGATTATAAAGTTGAAAAGTGCAGTTTTTTTAAACACAGTGATGTAAAAAAAGCTTAACACACAGTATAAACCTCACTTCTCTACTCAAACTATTTTAATGCAATATTTCCCCCCGACAGCTAAGGTAGGTAGAAACAAGATGTTCAAGGGGACCTATTATGCCTACATTATGCCGATAGATAGATCGATAGATCGATAGATAGATAGATAGATAGATTTTAAAGACTTAATTGGTGATTTTTCCCTGTAGAAATGTACCGCTGGGACTTCAGGAGGGCAGCTTAAAGCGCTAAAACGGAGACAGAGGGTGAATTATGAGCACAGACAGTGCAAGGAAAATAAAGTGGGTGTTTTTCTTTTCAACATTAAAGCATGTAAACATGCTCTAGTAAAGACAAGCATGAACCTGAAAATGTGCGTAATAGGTCCCCTTTAACACACTGCTCACCAGGTAAGGCCCCCTCCCAGCTCTGCTGTCATTAGATCTCTGCTTCTCCTCCAGCCTCCGTTCAGTGAAGCACTCTGCAAATACCCAGGGAAGAGCCAGCAGCCACTTCACACAAGCTCCCAGAGCTGGGAGACCGCATGCATAAATCTAGCTTAATTAAAAAGAGTGTTTCATCTCAGATGTGGGGATCAGGGATGAGGTGTCATGTGTATGAAGCAAGCAGTCTGTTGCAAGGAGCATTCAAGGGCCGTTTTTTTTTTTTTTTTTTTTTTTTTTTTTTTTTTTTTTTTTTTACTGCCATCCCTGAGTAAGTCTCCAGGAGAAAGTCTGGTGAGGAACCAGTTACCCTGAGGTGAATATAAATTGAGCAATGATGGACAATGTAGACACACTTAGCACTGCAACTAATGATTATTTTCATCATTGGTTAATATGTTGTTGTTATTTTCATAATTTTGCAATTAATCAATTGTTAACTTGTTTTGTAAATAACAAAAAAACATCTCAAAATCCACAGAGCCCAAGGTGACATCTTCAAATCGCTTATTTTGGTTGGGATGGCAGAGATTCAGGTGGTAGAGCGGGTTGTCAAACTAATGGTTGGGTGCTTTGGGAAAGATGCTGAATTACAACGATCACAATGGTCAGGCAGCACTTTAGATAAAAGTGCCACAAAAATTCAGTCCATTTACCATTGTCCAATCAACACTCCAAAACCTGGATCGTGACAATGATACACCCCAGAGAAAAGACGCACATCTTCACATTTGAAAAATGAAACAAAGGTGTGAATGAGGAACACTTGCTTGATGAATGATTTTAAGGATTCATGATTGTCAGATGTAGCCGAGAATTGTTGACTATCAACTAACTGTAAATTACAAACACTGTTAGGGGGTGATGAGGTGTCTAAAATTTAAAAAGAGGGAAATTAGAAGAAAAAAAAAACAACAAATTCAACATGATGATGGAGGGATGGGTGAGTGACTGAGTGTCCGAGCTTATGAGTGATCAAGCTGTTTAAGTGGAAGTTTTAAAGAGCCTCTAGGTTTTAATAAAGCAGGCAGACTCCGGCACAGTCGAAGAGATTGGCTCTCTGCATTGCTTTATTAAAAGAACTCAAACCTTTTCCTAGAGCTTTGGCGTGGGATGACATCCCGTGGGAGACACACGCATGCAGACACACACACATGCATGCACACACATACACACACACACACACAAACCTCTCTGTTTAATCAAACTCAGTGTGCGGTGACGAGGCGGCCTGATCCCCAAGCACCTATTGGTGCCTTGCAAATTACCACCACAAAGTGCCAGGTAAATATCAGCAGTGGAGCTGCTCTACCGGACTGAATCTTCTCACCTGGACACACACTGCTGCTCATGTCTCTCACAAAGGTAAAAACAGAAAGTGCAGAAAGGAAAACAAGATGGACAAATGAGGAGAAAGGATGGTGCTGACTGATTTTTTCTTGTATGTAATACTGTACATCTACAGTTTAGACAAGAGTTTGAGCTACTGATATTACTTCCTTTTCTGGTGTAATCAGTGTGGGCAGGTTGTGCTTCTGTAACTGAGGCTGCTGACATCACCACCCACTGAGCAGAGTAGGAGGGCACACACGACTGTATTTAAATGACAACTTAGACCGCAGACTAAACTTAATAACCCTCAAAGGGAACATTACTGTAACAACACACAACGCCCCCCTCTTTCACACAATATAAGCATGAGCACTTTGCAACAAAATTCTCCTCTTGTCCCAGACAAGAGGACCAGGGGAGATCCAACCAAAGCCTGTTCTGGGTCTGCAGTGACCTCATTACTTGGCTTTATGAACGTTTATTGTGCATATTATTGGGGCCTAATTTAAGAGAGCAACAACAACAACAACAACAAAAATACTTTTCTTCCATGCAGGTCTCTGTTAGACAGCAAAGATTTATCACAAGGCCACACGAGGCCTCTGCATTAGTAAGTGGCTGGCAGAGACATGATTTCTACTGATGATTGACGCAGACAGCTGCTCCTCTTCATCAAAGCCAGTCAGGTGAGAATCCTGTGTTTCCAAAATGTCAGCAAATCAAGATTAACATACAAAAGGTCCTGAGATGGTTCCTTAAGTGCAAGAGGCATAAACCCTTTGTAACCCTGACAGTCTTGCAATGTGAGCAGAGACACTAAAGTCACATGTCTTGGAGTTTATAACCTCAAATGCTGCGTGAACAATGCAACGCCTCTGTTTACTGATGTAAAAACTTGTACAGTTAATTTCTGAGAACTAGGAATACGACAACATTGCTAAAACAACAAGAGGTGAGTGAGACACACAAGCTGTCAGTCGGCATATTTTTTTACAAACTTCCAGACTGGTCAAACATGGAAGCCTGTTGTAAACATCCGTCATAGTTTACAAACTCCTGGTTCAACTCTGACCTACTGTACTTGCCACAGTTGTGCATGCATAGTTGCCCTGTATGAAGTTAGGGATTATCATGAGCTCGCTTTCAGCTTTACCACCAGATACGGTGGTTTGGATAATCTGCTTGAATTGTTGGCTTGTTTACAACCTTTTAGAGCGTCATTTTCCGTGCCCCAGAGTGATTGGGCTGTTCCCAGATCAAAGCAGTCATTTTGGTGAGCAATGTCATCATAACTTATTGATAAAACTGTAATAACGCACAATTATTCTTTTAAAATACTTAATACTTGAAGAAAGCTCTTGCATGTCCTCATGGTGAACTAAGAAGCAGGTAGGGAAGGACTGTCTTTTTGGGAAGCACTGGGCATACAACTATGAGACTTAAACCAAACTGCACAAGATGGATGAGAGTTTGAAAGCTGTTGTTTTATTGTAGTTTTGCTGTTGTCATATATGGACCCCTTTCACTTCAACTGATCAAGAATTTTCTCATGAGAAATGTTTCTCCACTACTTCAGTATAACACACTGTTAGTAATTCATACACAAATGCTCATTTGGATGGTGAAGTATCATTTTATTAAAAAAAATATTTTGGAAAAGACCTAGGTGTATTTACTAGACCACAAGTTGCTGATCTTCTCTGGCCTTATCTTAAATTGAAATATAAAGCCACATATTCCTGAGGAGGATCTAAATACTGAAAAGGATTATAACATATTCCGCACCTGTAGAAGTCAAAAACAGGTTTTTGGTGCAACTTTTTACAGAGATATAAAAGGATTATTCGGTGAACACTCTAATACCACAAAAGACTGCAAAGTGCTAAACCACACACAGCATCAATTTGTTTCAACAGCTGAGTCCAAATATTTCCTTTCATGCTGCCCTTGCTTGACTATTTAAAATTATCTTTGCATTACCATGAATAAAAACATAAGGGCACGATGTACGCCTTACTTAATCAGGGTGTTGCTCTGGGCATGTAAAACAATTAATTTCAATTCGAGTCAAAGTTAGCCTGCGGTGAATCTGTCCTTTTCCTCATTCTCACTCTCTTTCAGGCGTGGCCAAAAAACACAGAGAGGAATGAGGAAGCTTTTATTTTGGCTCTAATTAAAATGGTGACTCAGTCCTGAATACCAAAAAAAAAAAAAAAAAAATGCAACAAGGAAGCACAATGCATCAAGCGCAGAGGAAAGCAGAGCAGACGTTTAGGATGGTTGTGTTTGGAGTAACTGTGAAATCAGAGCTAGGAGCACTCGACCGCTCAGAAACACGCACACACACACGCACGCACACACACACACACACACACACACACACAGCAGACCAGCTTTTCACACAATCCACACTCAGACTACCACTATGTCATGAACACAGTCTGGAAAAACCAAAACATTTAGGAGGGTTTACAGTCATGTCTGTTGGTATTTATAGACATGTATGAAGGCTGGGGGAACACAAAAGGCCAAAATCCTTAATCCGTGCGCCACAGGGCAGAGATGGGGATTTCCTTTGCTTAATAAGAGCAGATCTTCTCAGCACCATGGGAAATACTCTGCCAGACTGACAGCGGTAAACAGAGCAGAGCTGTCGTCCGCTCAGCAGAGAAGGACTGAAATTTACTGACAGACATTGACTGATAGAGAGAGTTGAGGAGGAGAAAGTAGGTTAGAAGGAGAAAATGATGGAGGGAAATCCTTGAGCGAGGGCAAACGTCCAACATGTGGACACGTGTAGAAAGCAGGTGGAAGGAGTGAAGGACGGCAGACGTCCCGGAGTCCTACTTTAAGTGATATATAGTTACTGTGCATGGATAATCTGTCCTTCAGAGTCAGAGGCTGTGACCCAAAGCTGGTTTCAAAATCAAGGGTCTACTCGGCTAAACTACATTGAGAAATATTTTCTTTTTTTCTTTCAGCAAGAGTGCTTTTTAGAAAAAAATGTGAGCCTGCTGGAATTGTGTTTCTTTGGGCTTCATACATTCACAGGTGCCGTTAGGACATATTCGCTGAAGGGAAGGGTGGTATGCTGGTCTTTTTACTGTCGCCTAGATCATGTTCTACCACAATGTGGATTATGCAATCCCATCACTGTCGTTGTAAAAGTATTCTACCAGATTAGAAAGAGGACGCATCCGTAGAATCATCTTTTCTTTATTTGTATTAGTATTCCTTAATAGTGATACAATACAGTTACTGCAAAAACAAAAACAAAAAATGATATGATATGAATTTTGGGTCATATGGCCCACCCCTAATTTCTCTGTTACAGATTGGGATATGTGTCCACTAGGAAGCAGTGTTATATTTAGCAAACCATAATGTAAGTAAAAACATAAATCCAGATTTAAAAAGTCCCTTTGTAGAGAAAAAAATGAAAGACAACTAAATGCAGAAATGAATAAATGCTGTTACCGTTCTGTGTGAGCTTGGTGGAGCAGACCAGGGTGGAGATCTGGAAGGAGTCCTTGCTGATGGTACAGTTGCCCAGGTTCTGGGTGTTTTTCCCAGTGGTGGGGTAGCTCTTTTCCTCCAGCTCCAGCTTTGTGGCAGGAAGGTTCAGGTAAAGAGAAGAGTCCTCCAGCTTCTTAGCCTCTGCCTGGTTTTCCAGGAAACGGAAATTTATCAGCATATTTACAGCTGAGGTAGTTCAGTGATCGATTTCATTTTTTTGAATAACAGAAATGTTGTAATGAAGTGTTTAACTTTTCTGCCTGTTGCTGTATGTCAGAGTAAATCTTTGACGGCAGTCTTGACGGAGAATGGTAATGCAAAACATGAGAGAAAGAAAAATTTAACTAGGGAAATTTTCCCACATTAACTTTTTAATTAACATAAATGGGCACAGTAACGCAAAGGTATCATTATACAAGAGATTTTAATTGGAAAGTAATTTCATTTCACTGAGGGGGTGATGTGTGCCAACTATACAATTCTCCATAGAAGGCAGTGAAGCTATTACTACGGCTGCCACTAATAAGCCAATATTTCACCTTGGTCTCATCCCCGCTGTGGTAACATGGGGCGGCCTGGCGGGTAGGCAGCCAGTTATAAACACACCACAACACCACACACTGACTTCTGGCTGTGTTATGGCCTATTTCACGTTTACCTTGTACACGATGAGATCATGCTCTCCGTCCCTCAGAGTCGTCCCATCATACCTCATCAACTTCACAAAAGACAAGGCAAATATCTTCTCTGACTTGTCTCTGGCTGCGGGTGGATGAAAAGAAACACATGAGGACAGAGGAGATGTTGATCATTGTTGTTTACATCTGAAACTGACTGTGTATAAATTTGCAAACAAATTCACCAATATATACAGTGTGTGTTTATCAAAAGTATGCATCTTCACTTAATCAAAGACAACATAAGAGCTGTTAGAGACTCAACTGCAGTAAACCAGGCGGAAAGGTTGGCATTACAACAAGTAATTAACAAGCTAACGGACAAATAAAACAGATAATCCCAAATGTAAATGTCGACACTACAGGCCCTGAGTCAGCTCCTCGGTTGGCAAAAGAATCTAGTGTTCCCCTCTGATGTCTTCGTTAATGCTGTGACTGTTTCTTTGCATGAGCCGGTTACTTATTTTCTACTTTATTAAGAGCAGTTATGCATGGCTGTGAATGAACTGTGCAAGGCAAAGAGCAAGTGGGGGGTGCAGTGATTAAAAAAAGTTCAATAATAATCTAATATATAAAATGAAGGAATAATTCTCTTTATTATGACTGATATTCAGGCAACATGGTTTGAATTTAGATTTAGATATCACATGTGTCCACTTCCTGTTTGCATATGAATATACCATCTCAGCTGCAGCTGTGAACAGTTTGTGTACTCCCGCTATGCAGGAGAAAAGATGCTCATTGCTTGTGTGTATGTGCACACACACATGTATGACTGTTTTTGGAGTTCTTGAGGGGGAGCGCTGCATAAACAAGCGAGAGAGTTATGACTTTGTCCTGTAACCAAGCACATTGGATAGGACCAAATATATCATCATTGTGGATCAACAAGCTCAAATTTACGTGCAGGGGAGACATGATTCATGGAAGTATCTCGTGCATTCTATCTGCATAAATCCCCTCATTGGTTTGCTGCCTGCAGCCTCGCCGGTGAATAATTGCTGGGCAGGCTTGAGAGGAACCAGTGGAGGGAAAACATTGTACGCATGCCACCCAGTTGAGAAAAATGTTTAAGTGACTTCCTAAGGAAAGGAGAAACTCTGCATTTGGGGAAAAAAAGGTCACTTTCAGGACAGAGCTACTTTTTTCAGCCAATCAAAGTTTGTGTGGAAGTTCTGTAGACTTCCACCTCTAAGGTGGGCTGTCACTTCAGATTTATGTTGAGTGTACTGTGCCACATTTTAAAGCCTACCCTTTACCCCACTCACCAGGTAGTGGCATAATGACAGATGAAACAGAAGTGAAAAGATGGCGGGGATCTCTTACAGCCGCGGCGGCATCCGTGATAGCAGCCATCAGTCTGATGAGGCCTGACAATGTTAGAGTGCTAGTCTGATGCACTGTGTTAAGAGCTGACCTGATTCTGAACCAGGGGGCTGAGATACTGAGCGAATGAGCTCCAGTAGTGGCCTTGATGAGCAGCTCTGTCACTCTGTGTTTCCACTAAAAGTTCAGTACTAGCTAGGAGCAGTGGAGGAAGCAGGAAGGACACAAGCAGATGACGGCAGAGGCGGACAACTGAAAGGACTTTATGACAGACCATCTCTGTTCTGCTTTTCTTCAAGAACTTTTCACATGTAGAGAGGTTCATATTATCCTATTACCGAGAAAAGAGCTTGGCCAGTAGAATATATTTTAAAGGAGCAGTATGTATGATTTCGGGGGATTAACTGTCATGTAGCAGTGAGGACTGCAGCTTGCATCCAGCTATGTGTTGCAACACTGTTGTTCGGAAGCTTAAAGTCTACAGCAAAAACACCGACACTTCCGGCCCAAGATGAGCCAAGTCCTTCAAAATAAAAGTACCATGGGTCCCGCTTTGGTTTATCTAATTATAACGATACTAAAATTTATTGTTAAAGTAATATCTTTAACTGCCTTTGTAAAAAAGCCCTTTGTAATGCTGTTTGGGGGAAAAAGTTCTATTAATAAAGATTGTTGGAATTATTATTATTATTTATTTATTAATATTGTAAAAAATCAAGCCATAGAGGGGAGAAGTTGATATGATTGGTCATATCATATCATATCATATCATATCATATCATATGATATGATATGATATGATATGATATGATATGATATGATATGATATGATATGATATGATATGATATGATATGATATGATATGATATGATATGATATGATATGATATGATATGATATGATATATGATTAATATCACAAAGTCACTGATTACAGAGTCGGTAAAGAGCGCATTCACAGGCACACTAGTATCCTCAGTATGGTTAGGCACTGGAGTGTCCCTGCAATGTGTTTGCACATGTGACAGGCGGATAAATTGCATCAACGACCAAAAGCGAAATCCAGCAAAGTGGAAAATGCAACAGATTCCACAGTGTTTGCGGGAAGCCAAAAATCCAAAAAGGTAACTCAGTCAGTGCAGAAATGACAGAATATGGCTTTATGCCTGAACAGATGCAGACAATCACAAACTTGGATACAGTTAGATTCATGTGCATAGGGATATGAATGACCAGGTGTCTCTATGATGGCATATATGTGTAAACATACTCACTAACAGATAAATACACCACACACTAACCCATATAATCCAGCAAATACACTTTTTGTAAAATATGTTTATATTGTTAATTGCCAGTGACAAGTTAAAGTTTGGGAGCATCAGCATGTCCCTCCCGTCCCAGAGTCACTTGAGGTGAGCCAGTTTCTAAAGCAACCGTCACAGCAAGATAACAGCAAGCCACAGAGTTTCAAAGGCATGCCTCCTAACAGCATTAGTCCCTGCAGAAGCACGGTCCCAAGCATGACAAGAAGGCTCTCCAAGTGGATTATAAGCCAGCACTGAGCTCTGAGACCTTGCCATTTCCACCAAACCACCTGCATGCAGGTGAGAAGCAAACAGAGCTGAAGGATTTTGGAACTAGAGGCTTACAGCAGCTGCAGATTACTTTACGAGGGAAACAGTACACTTCCCCGTGCTGATATCCTCTCAATTCTTGTCTTTGTGCCATATGAATTGATTGTCCAATACATATACACCTGTCATGGCTCCCACTACTCCACCAAAATCATTTTCCCTGAGCCGCTCCGGCTGCTGCAGGGATGGCCTCGCCATGTGGTGGGCAGATGGGATGGCAAGGCTGCCAGTACCAGACTTCCCTGCCCTCTACACCCCCAAAATTAGAAAGGATGTTAAAAAACAGAAGGACATACAACACTAGCTACATTTGGCTACACGCTGGTCCCAATGAACAAACGAGTCCCTTCAGGCATTTTTCACATCCCAGCTGTATTGTCTGACACTTCATGATGCTGCTTTGTGCAGGGGCAGCCTAATACCTCTGATTAATGTGACAAAGGGTGAGCTTGAAAGTATTTATCACAGTGCAACACATCTGCTTGGATTGGATATCTTCCATTATTTTTTTGCTTTGGATAGATAAGCGGCCAATTGTGCAGCTGGTCATCGGCAAAACTGATTATTCACACGCTGACATTGGTACTCACAGTCCTGTGATGAGCGGTGGCGGAAGGTGAACCGCAAATGGCTCCGGTTCACGTCTTCAATAGGGATAGCAACCTGAGACCGAGAGGGGGAGTATGTGAGACATGTATGGCCATGAACACACACTCACAAAGCAGATTCTTAGACAACACCATGGGCAAAATAAGCCCCAAATTGTAGATTTTTATACTGTATAGACCGAAATACTGCTACGTCACCCTTACAACAAGTTACTTCCGGAGAAAGAAAATGGCAACTGTTTTGAATTGCAACTGTAAAATTTTAAGATACATAGTTAAACATGTTGGTCAAATCTCTCTGATGTGTCTGCTGTGCTTATTTTATGTTCTGTGCTGCTTTGCTAACATCTATAAACCCAATCTACAGACACGAAAGATTTACAATGTATTAATGTTGATGGTGCTGCAGCAAAGTGTAGTTTAGCCACCCAAAAAATTCAAAATTAGTTTCAAGTGTTCAAAATAGCTGATACAGGCAGTGGTAGACCAGCAACTCTGCTGTTCTGTATAGTAAAATCATTGTTTTTGTCAATGGAGTCTGTTGGCTTTGAGATAATGGCGTCACTTCCCCCTCAGAAAGGGCTGTCTGACGGCAAGGTGAAGTGGTGAAAATATCCTAAATATGATCTTTATCAGGTGATTAGCAGTGACCTGTAGGCTAACAGTACAAGCCCGTGCTACTCCTCTGCCAGTCTGTACTGATATTAGAGGAGCGGTAACAAGTGCAAAAACTGAAGTAAATCTCTGGTGCCATTTGCAAACCAAGGGGGAAATGCAACCTGGAAATATTACAAAAAACTGGGACTGTCATGCAATAATCAGCCATAACAATGTAATGATAGCTAGCTAGCTAGTTAGCTGCTGAGATACTAGCATACAACCAGCGTATTTCATTATGCTTGAGATATAGCAAGGGCTGAAACTACATTGTATTACATAATACAATGGTTATCATACTTAAAATACATTTGAGGGTTTCATTTGTTGCTTATACAGCCATCTTACAGATGATGGTCTCACTTGGTTTTGACATCCTAACCCTGGCCATGAAGCTGCACAATAAAAGAGTAAGTGGTATGTGTTAGGGGAAAGAGGTGAAATGGGACTAAGCCTTTATGAAGTTTGTCCATTTTTATATGTGAGCAAAAACATGCAAAACCCCTGGCAAAGTTCTTAAAGGGACATGGATCATTTCTGCTGCCACCACCTTAACCATATGATTTACTGTATGGTTAAATAATCATCACTGTATATCTATGCTTCAGAGCTTCATAGAAGAATATAAGAAAAAGAAACCATGAGTAAGGACAGAGCCGCACCTTTATTGTTTCAAACCAGCGTGGCTGCTTCACTTGGTAGTAAATGACAGACTTGTACTCATTGATCCCGTCATCTCCAGCTCCAGGGAAGATCACATTCTAAAAAAACAGAACAGAGGAAGACAACACACAGATCAAACAATGTGACTGGTTATCTGGGTATACGGGATGGAGCTGTAAGTCACATTCAAAGCTGGCAAAAATCGAGATAGTTAAGCTATTATTGCTCTGTCAAAACATTAGCACATGCTCCCAGCATATGGAAAATTGACTACCACTTATTTCATAAAATGTAGTCCCTGGGGCAGAAAGCAGAATGGCCTTTTAAAGTCTGGATGCACTTTATGCATGTGAACGTGCCTGTTGGCTGCCACTCTCGTGACAGCATTGTGGAAATAAGAAATAAATTAGAAATTAATTATTTAAGGAGGAGGGACTGTGGCTCCCATGCATCGAGAAGTGGAGGGGAGCCAGGCACAGGGAAGCGGACCAGCTGGTGCTGATGGATCCAACCATATAAATTGGTCTTCTTGGTGGGTCCCCTGAGTTTCAACAACAGGTCAGGGTGTGTATGTAAAATACTACGCGCCCCCTGGGGGATTTGGCACGAGGGCTGGAGTGACAGCTGATGGCACGCATGCCTTGTTTTCTATCAATCTGCGCTCAGCCAGCCTTCCTCTCTCCTCCCACTACTCCAGCTGACTCCCTGGCCTGGTGCTGCTAAAATGCTCCGACACTAATGGCTTCTGACAACCAGCAATTATGAGGAATAACAGGCCCTGTCTCCCCCAGCCATGCTGAGCAGATCTGGGGGGCAGGTGCTAGCTGTAACAACTCTTCCCCTTTTCACTGAAAGGCCAGGATTTATGACAGCTTCAGATTTTTGGAGAGACGAGGAGGGAGTGTGGCCGAGGTCTAGCCATAGGTGAGGGGGGCTTTGTGGGAATGTGCTAATATGTCAAGGTGATGAGAAGTCACTGTCCAGCCTCTGACTACACAACATCACAAATCCTTTTTGAGATAGGAGAAGGATGGCAAAACCCAGAGACAGGGGAGAAAGAACAGAGAAGAATGGAGGAGATAAGAAGGCTAAGACAGACACATCCAGAGAGAAAGCCACAAAAAGTAAAAATTGGCAAAGTAAACCTCTTATGAAACTTTAAACTCCATTTTGCTATTTTCAAGTGCCTTGTGTATAGGGATTTCTTTATTTCATTAATTAAGTGGCTGGATGAGAGCACATTTTTTGTCCTTTTGAGTATTGCGATGGTTGTGACCCCATCTAAGGTTAGGGCGAATTAAAGAGAAAGATCATGCTGAACCAACATCAGACATTAAAGTGACAGCATCTCTCTCATCTCAGAAACAGAATTTCCTTCCTGCCAATTAAAATCCAGGAAGGAAGAGGGAGAATTTAACCAATTAGCACTGATCCCTTGAGAACCTAACAGATGAGACTGAGCACTTCTGTGAAAAGCTGCAGGACAAGATGTTGAAGGGAGCCCGAGCACTGTCAGGACAACACGACCATGACATCCATAGATGTGATCAACGTCACTTGATCACTGTCAACGGCTGTCACTGACTCTAATCATTACAGCCCAAAGGCTTCGACAGCTTTGCTGTCATTTTGCCTCGCTCTTTTGTATAAAACCTATGAACACAGAATCGGGGGCAGAGTTGTTCCGCGTTTTAGCCAGCAGCGGAGGTAGTTACAGAACTGAATTGAAGTGTTTGGTTTTTTTTTTGGATTATTTTTTCGGGCTTTTATTGCCTTTAATCGATAGGACAGTGTGAGCGTGAAAGGGGTAGAGAGAGAGGGAGAGACATGCAGGAAAGGGCCAAGGCCGGACTCGAACCTGCGGCCGCTGCAGCAAGGACACAGCCTCTGCACATAGGGCACCGCTCTATCCACTGAGCCACCAGGCGCCCCAATTGAAGTCTTTTTGAGAAAGTGTGAGCTCAGCAGGATAATATGAGTGTGACATTTTTTAGGTTGTTTTATCTTTGCGACCCAACACTAAAACACAGGTATGAAGTCTGGGAGCTCCTCACCCTCCAAGCAGAGGAGGAGATTAACCACCACTTAAAAGGCTGAGTAATGTTATGCCATTGTTTTTGTATAAAAAGTGCCTTGAATCTTACATGTCACACAAGATGCAGACACTGTTGTGGTATGTAGATATAACAAATCCACAAAAAACAGTCCGGCTTGCTTCAGATGGTAGGCTGTACTTGGTTTGGCTCTGCTGTTTTAAACATAGCCACGATCACAAACTTTCTTACTTTACAGCTAAAGAGTACACTAAAATATTTTTTGAAAACATGTAAGGCAAAAACAGGCAATGCAGTCACAAAATAGTGAATTATATTTGATCAGCGCTGCCTAGTTTAACAGTTTGATCTGAGTTTCTTGTTGTGACAAACCTCATTTGCATGAAGCTAAAGTAGAGCCATGATTTAGCATCTTAAAAAAACAGGGCTGCTGACTGAGTATATCTGGGGCTTTGAATCTGCCGAATTGTACCAATCGATCTGTGTTTAAAATCAAAATTGCTGTACACTAAGTCATAGCTACTGCAGGAGAACTTAAACAGCCTTCTTTACAAATTAAATTAATGACTGATTGTATTTTGACTGTTTGAGTTTTTTATATGTGTATACTCACCAGTATTTAGTTTGGTATCAGAACCATAATTTAGGCACAACACTGGCACAAGACCAAGACAGTGAAACAAACTTGTTTACTGCACTGAAGATGCAACAGGCTATATGTATACAACACTGTTATATAATAAACACAGTGTAGCTGCTGGGAGATTTTCAAAATAGACTAGCAGACATGCTATGCTTATTCTGAGTCTACAATATATATAAAATTGCAAATAAATTGTAAGACAATCAAGAACATATACAAAAAACAAGTGTGCAGCTCAAACAGTCAGAGTCCTTAACATCTGTTTTTCACCTCATCTAAACAAAAAAAAAAAAAAACGAGCCAGCAATGAGACCACAAAGCACTGTCTAGTCTAACTATTGTCAGATACTGTACCATCTGACAGAAGCCAGGATCATCACTGCTTTCCTTCTGTGACTTCAGGACTGCTTTTACAGTATAATCACCACTGATCCTTACACTTCCACTGCCTGCTGTGCCAAATCACAGAGGAAGCCTTTCCATCTAAGACAAATGTGTATAATTGAGGCAGCTATGGGTAATAGCGCTCTCCTCTAATTGGCCGTTTGCAGGGGGTCTCCCCACGACCACCGATGTGTCATTCCAAATCACTCCTTCATCATCAGTCCTTGTAACTTTCACTCTCACTCGAAGAGCAGAGTGTGAACATAACAGCATTAATACCTGTTGAATGAAACAGAATTTAATACAACAGCCTTGCAAAAAATGATTAGATATACCTGAACTTGCATGTTAATGCAAACTAATACAATCAGTGGCCCAAAAATCACAAGAGATTTTATATTATAGTCTAAACAAAAACTGACACAAGAGCACACACTCCCACAGACACACACCTCCTGCCCCACTTCTTCCTACATACTTCTCGTGTCCAACCACTCTAAACGTCTCATATCCCCCATTTACTGATGGCCTCTGCAGAACAAGAGGTAAAGGGTGACAATAATTAAACATCAGAGAAAAGGGGTCACAGGCTCGAGACTCGAGATGAAACAAAAGCTTTATTTGGACATAAGATGCTGATGGGTTAGTACGTGATTAAAAAGTAGACAGCACTAGGGAGCATAAGTCCATGAAACGTGCTCCAACTTGCAATTTAGCAGCCACAGTGATGATTTATGTCCATTGTTTGAGTCCACCTTGTTTGATTTTCTAGAGAATGTCAATGCAATTACTGGTGCTAGGCTGCAAACCTGGATGTCAGACTTTCCCATCAAAGCCTACCACAGGTATGACTAAAATTAAAAGAATTAATTGCTGACCTTCACCAAAATATAATTAAACGACGTCTGGGCCGAGGGCTGCAGATTTCATCTAAATAAATATGCAACAATTTGAGACAGCTTGCTAATACACAAACAGAGAGGGAAGAAAATTGTCCTTCTAACTTCATTTGCAAAAGTAATACCAGAAGGGAAATGCTGCTTTTACATCTCTCATTACTTAAAAGTTTAAAACTATGCTTCCTGTCCGCATGCTTGCATCTGTACTCTTACAATGATAAAGGTTAATTCCCTCAGTGGTGAGCCAAATTTTAGGCTAGTCAGTCAACCACAAAGCACCAATACTGCATTCTGTCATTTTTTGACGGGTGACAAAGGTGCACAGTCTGGCCTGTGTATCACATTGCTTTATAGGAGTCCTGGTCAGTTAAGCAGCGTGCTGAGCTGTGTGAGATTAAAGAAAGCCCGGTAAATCACAGACTGTCTGAGAGACCGATCGGCTGTAGCACTTGTGTCCTGAATGCTGAGAATGAGCTGAACCCAAGAGAAATACCAAATAAGTAAGTTAACATTCCTCAGTCGTACCTCCAGTTTCTTGCCGTCCTCGTCATAAACAGACATGGTCACTTCGACGTTTTTGGGTGTGGTCTTGCTCCCCTTGTCAAAATCCCCCAGGACCAGAGTTACGTAGATGTCATTTCGCACATCACCTTTAGCAAACAGAAAAAAGCAGGTCAGGTGGAAGGAAATAATTACAAAATTACCATTTGTATATCAATTACTCACTGTGCTGCCTTGAATTCGTGAAGAAAACTATTTTTCTTGATGTCTCCATGATGAGCGAAGAATCCAAAACAGGCAAACATTCTTCATGAATTGAAATCATTTGGTCCACATTTAATAACGGCAAAACTAAACTAAAACATCAGTTCCTAAACACTCACACAAGTCATGTAGGATAGTCCAAGTCCCACACATTTTACCAATGAATTTTCAAAACTTTCTGATAATATTTTTGCACATATTGATGGTAAGTAGTTTATATTGGGTACATTCAGGACTTTATAGTGGCCATAAGGCACATTAATGAGAATCTTACTCCAATAAGCTAATGCAGGCATTGTAGCAAAAATGTAGTGTAATGTAATGCAGAGTCTTTAACTAATGTTTTGATATAGTTTTGCGTTTGTTAAACATGGTTCCAAATTTTCATAAAGAATATTCGCCTTTTTGGATTCTTCGTTTACCATGGAGCCATGCAAGAAAAACAAAATTTTCTTCACAGAGTCAACATAACATTATGTGAGTAACTGATATACAAATGGGCATTAAATGGGTGAAGTAATCTCTCAATAGTCTTTGTGGAGCTCCAGGTTCATACTTTGCGATATATATGAATATTACTGCACAACTCATTCAATCTTAGTTGGCGTAATTGGATATTTGGCACCCTTTACTTCATGGGTGACTTCAGTCCATTAAATGACTAATGTCTTCATCAAACCTTAATAAAGTGTGGTATGTTCTCTTCTCCCTCACATCCATTGAAAGCATAGCTCTTAATTCTCAATCTCTTTTTGAAATTATGATGTGTTCAGCCTAGAAAAAGACGACTTGCAGAAAGAGTCAGCCAAGGTAAAGCTTTGAAAAAAAAAAAAAAAACTCAACCTGGCATGATGATCTCAGGAAAGCCCATCTTGCGAGCCACAGCTGTTGATCGGTCCACCAGGTGAGGGAAGTCTTTCCTTATCTGATGGATGTCTCCAGGAAGCAGCTTCAGAGTCACCCACAGGCCTGGTGATGAATTCAAGGCAAGGAGGGGAGGGACAGAGATAACGTCAGGAGAAGACAGCGTGAGAGCAAACTGCCCCAGGAAAATACTAAAAAGAGATTTCTTCTTGTGCTTTGCGGTGTCAGTTGTCAGAGTGACATCTACCAGCTTGAGGGCAAGAAACTAAATAGATGCTGCCCTTAGGGATGTGATTAGGAAAACATAATAACAGAGAAAACTGTGTGTGTGTGTGTTTTCCTTGTGCTCGGTTAAAAGTGCAGTATAGTGTGTAGGTTGTGCATTACTACAAATATATGGTGACATTAGAGAGCTTTGTTATTGTAACAACACATACATATCACAGAACATATTTAAATGTGTTGAGCCCAGAAAATTGATGCCAGTTTGACATCTAAAGTAATTGTAATATGAACAATGTATTTCCTTTGTGGAGTACTTTTGTCGTTTTTATCGTTCTTAACATAATGTATTGTTACTGTAACTGCGAAACAAGTCACACAGACATGGGCTCAAATAAAAGGTCTACTTCTTAGCAACAATGCTTGGAGAAAACAAATAGGTAAATGTTTCACAGAACACAACAAACAGACATTTTTCAGCAGCCTAAATGTGAAAATTTTAAATAAAAAAATATAAAAATTTTCCTTTCCAGTGCAAAATTCATGATAATGTCCCCAATGCCCTGGACTTTTTCTTTAGGCACTTTTTATTCTAATATGAGAATAAGTGACATTTATTGTAGAATATTTAAATCATGCAGTAATTCCCAGACTTACATAATTGGTCTTGGAAAGACCTGAGAGTGCAAAGCTTGAGAAGAAACTTTGAATAATTCTGAAACAAAGGGCCTTAAGGGGTCTTTCATGGGTCATATTTTCTCACAATTTTAACACCAGAAGCTGCTCTGCATCAGCTGCTGCCTCTTTTCTGCAGACACTGCATGGTGTGCCAGCTTCAGCTCTGCAACCACACTCTTAATATTTGCTCAGGAAAAACAAAGCAGCACAGACACATACCGCTGAACAAGACTGAAATTGACAAATAGGGGGGGGTCCAATTAAAGCAGTGATCCTGTAGTGCGCACCTTCACAGGCCACCAAAGTGAGCGCTGCCTGTGAACCCTGAGGCTTAATTCACTTTCACTTTACAGGCCCCATATTGTTATGAGTGACACATCTCTCACTCGCCAAGCTGGAAGCCTTTTGATATGCGAGCGTGACCGAAACAGCTGCTCTCAGTGCTCTGCTGTTCTTCCCAGTGTGGGCCGGAGCAGGCCTGACATTTATCCAAGTACATCTTCATAGGGCATGACAATACCACGGAGGCTGTCATGTTGTCCCCCCTCTCCGCACAAATCCCTTCGATGGCTAATGTTATTCGTCTAGCCACAGACATGTCAAATCACTGATAACATCCAGTCTTTGCCGAAGACTCACCAGCTTAATTAACAGCAGGATTACTTACATCCTGTAGTCATGGTGATGAGGGCAACTATTTATAGTATGAGCTGTGATTTATAGTGCGAGCACTTGACAAAGAATTCTGTTCTTATTAGCAAGATGAACAGTTTCAACTCTCTGCCTGTAAATTGGGGGTAATGGTACTTTATATGAAGCAATCTAAAACACAGTATAAAAGAAAATTACATTAGTACAGCAGAGTGCTGTTAAGAGAAAATTTGTCACGTTTAATATTACCCTCTCATCTTAATTACAATCCTTCCCTGAAAGTTTTTTTACATAGATAACAGCACTTCAAAACAGATGCAATTCTATAAAGAATCAATGCCAATGTTGAGAATAACCAAAGAAAAGTTGGAGGAAAATACACAATCACAACTACAAACTTTTTTATTATTATTCTATTATTTTTTGGCCGATATTACATTCCTCCGTGTCCAGTCGAAAGCAATATGTGCCAATAACAGATTTCTAGAACTGAAAACAAAAAGATTGCATCAGCGTTATGAGCGTGTGGCTTCCCCCTCCTTACTTTGATGTCAACCAACTCTGATGTCTACAAAAATCCAAAATCAAGCCAAGTTTCTTATAACTAAGGACCACTGGGTATTTAGTGACCTAGTTTACAAAGCCTTGTTTCCACCAAGAAGTCCAGTTCAGTTCAGTTCAGTTCATAACATCTTAGAACAGTTATTTTTGCATTTTTATTGACAAAAGTTGTGGATGGTAGCAAAAGAACTGCTCCATCAGGGCTGGGTATTGTTTGAAAAATTCAGATACCAGTTCCTTTAATGTCATGCCGATACCTATTGAATACTTTATTTCAATACCCATAATGTGAATGGACTATCATGTTTACCATAAAACTTCAATTAATAGCCTGGGCCTTAATTTGCTTTAATCAGTTAAGAGGTAAAGATGGAAAGGGAAGGATTGCGACACCTGGTATAACGACACAATACCTCTTTATGCTCTTAAAACAGATTAGCTGACCACAAACAGAGTGCAACATTGAGATTTTGTTGAGGTTGTGACGTACGGTGACGAATGACATTAAAGCAGTTGCTGCAGTTGCTGCTGCTGCTGGATGTTGGCTTCATACAGAGGAAAGTTATGAGTCAGCCCAGCCGCACACATTCAGTGACAGGGCTCTTAACACCGCACTGTTTAAAAAAAATTAAATCAACAAGTTTAATGACGGAGCAGAGACTGCTGCTGTAGCTATGTGGCTTGTGCTTAACGGGCAGACGCTGAAGTGACCGTTAACCAGGAAGATAGCAGGTCTGGACACAGCTGTGACAGAAAGTCTGCTGATCCGGCGGGGAGATGGGACCACTAGACCCCCCGAGCAAAAAAAGATCAAACTGAGGTATATTTTAACTGTATGTGTTTCAATACTTCTTGGTACCAGGGTATGTCGGTCGATACCTTAAAAGGTAGCCCTACGCTCCATTATGTCCTGTTTTTTTTGTCACACATCTGTGTAAGTACCTAGCACACTGATCTGATACTAAACTGTAGAGCTAGAAACACCAAAGTTCATTGTCAGGTCAAGAGAGCATTGTCACTCTTTCTCTACAATGACTCAATGCACAAACCCTTTATGTTTTAAAACCCCACTGGTTGCGACAGAGACTGTAAACATTCTTTTTTGTTCTGGAAATGTTGGGGTGCAATCCTGTTGCATGGATGATCAACAAGAGGCATCATCCGTGAAGAGGAATTACAATGAGAGCTAGATAAAGAATAGAGTAGCAAAAACCTCACCTACATTTAAGGGTGCTGTTTTGGTGGAAAGCTAAACAGATTTAGGGTTAACGTACAAGTCCATATAGGTTACACTCCGAGAGGTTTGCTGGAAACACAGTTTACGATGTTCATAAGCCTTTTATCAGCTGGCTAAAATCATCTTATAACATGAAGAAGGCACATTTTATTTATAAAAGTCTGACAGTAGTGTTGAGTTTCCTTCCTGAAGCTGGTTCTTGTGTCTGAACTTTGCACTGTACCTTGGCCCTTGTGATTGACCTCTTTGGCGGTGATAACTTTGTTGATGACTGTCTGGAGGAAGTCGTTCTCCCCTGCCACCCTGGGTGAAAAACGGGAGATGTTCAGCTGCTTGTGGCGAATGGCGTCATCCAACGCTAGCCTGCAGTATGCACACGACAGGCAAACACCACAGAGAAGAAGAGATGGCAGAGAAAGAGGAGGAGGAGGAGTGAGGCAGAGGAGCCACAAAGTGATGGTTGTGAGGAGGGGAGTGGGATGAAATAGACGGGAGAGACAGAAAGAGACACACCGAAGAGTGACGCGAGTACCGTGACAGACACAAAGCCGCTTGTTAGCAGTTAACAGTGAGGCAGGATGGGTGATGAAAGAAACACACAGAGAAATCATCGTTTAGGAAATTATGCTCAGTCTGCATTTATAGCGTCTCTGGAGCGGTGGGAGGCTTGACCTGTATACGACCTTTAAATGACTTCAAAGAGAACTACTTAATACCCCGAGCTGTAAACTCCAGACTGTTCCCAATCTGAAGCAAACTCTCTGCTTTAGTGAGTGCAAACTAAAATATTACATCATGTTTTGCTCTCCACAGGGCTTCAGGTGTAGACAGTACCATACTGATTGAGACGAGTGACGTACAGCGCATAAGAAAGTAACAGATGTGCTCTGGGAAGCACCACATGTGTGGCAGCTGTGAGAGAAATGTCTGAGGTGGGCAGGGGGAGACATCTGCAGTAATAGGGGACTCTAAACAAGCAGAAGAAGTAGAGCATGGAGGAGAAGACAGTGGTGATGTCAGCATGGAGGAAGCAGTAAAGGATCTCTGTCACTCAGGCTGTCTTCAGCACCTACAGCCTTGAATCCAAAACTAATCCAAGCAAGAATGTAGAATAAGGGACAACACAAGTTACATTCACGGGACAAAACATTGTACGACAACAGGGACAAGGCAAGTTCTCCCACAAATTTGCAATAATAACATTTTTGAAAGTATTTGGATCAGATTTTTGTTTTTTAAGTTGGACGCAGTGGGACGCTGAAACGGTTTTCAGGACATGACGGCAAGAAGAATCTGATTTCATGATCATTATCAATTGTGCTGATTATTTTTACTAAAAGAGACAGTTCACACCCAAATCAAAAATACCTAATTTCCTTCTTACCCGTAACACGATTTATCAGCCTAGAATGATTTAGTGAGAGTTGCAGAGTGGTAGATATATCAGCTGTATTGATGTCTGCCTTCTCTCCAACATAATGTAACCAGCTGGCACTCCAAAATGCCCAAAGCAGAAAAATACATTTAAAAAACTCAACAGCAATAGACTGCCTGCTTTCCTCTGCGCTGTGATACGGCTGGCAGGTGTAGTTCAGTGGCAAGAAAATAGTTCCTACATGAAACTGCTCACAACAAGTTCTGTGGACTAGCTTGAGTAACCGGACTCATTATTTTTGCAAAAAGACATTGCTGTTGAGTTTTCCAAATGTTGTTTCTTGATGTTTTGAGTATCATAAGCCGAGTGCAATCTAGTTCAATTGTTTTGGAGAGAAGCTAGACGTCTCTATGGCCAATATCCAACAACTGGCTACTCATACCAAAACAATCTAGACTGATAAGTAGTACAGTTAAGAGGAAAAACATGTATTTTTGTTTTAAGGCGAACTGTCACTTTCAGATTAATTGATTAAAAAATGTCAGAAAAGAAGGAAAAATGTCCGTTACACCTCCCCTTAGTCCAAGGTGGCATCTTCAAAATGCTGGTTTAGTCCCACTGACAGCAATGATATAAAACGGACATTAGCAGCAGGTCCTCAAATTTAAGAAGCTACAATCACTGAATGTTTGTCATAAAATGGCTTAAATAATTAGTCAGGTGTTGTTAATTTTTTTTTTTTTTTTTTGGTCAGGCAAGTAATTGATCATTTCGGCACAATGTGAACTTCTGCAACGAAAGCATTATCTAAATGCCGGTTGGTTTGATTCCAGATTACATGCCAGAGATGAGCTCAACTCAGACTTAATGAAGGAGTGTCTGGAACAAACAAGAACAACAAACTTTTCAGCAAGATTTCAATCTATCTGGTCCATTTCTGAAAGCTATTTCCATTTCTGTTTGGATGCCAGGAGTCTATCTCAATTATATCACTACGTCAAACCCCCGCTAAATGACTTCCTGCCTCTGATGGCCTTGAAAACATGCGCAGTCCTGTGTGGTGGAACAGCTATTTCAAAACTTCATCAGTTCAAATTTCACTGGCAAATATTCACAATTGGGACATAAATAACGCCTTGTAGAACCTGTTCTTCTCTTCACACAGGAGGGCACTAATTTCCATGATTTATGCTCACAGATAAAACTGTTAAGTGAGGTGATCTGCCAGCTAAACTGCCTGAATCTGAAGCCTTTCCAATTATGCAGGAAATCACGTTAAGGAAAAGGTTACTCTGGCTCTGTACGCAGTCCTATGAGAATGGCAGCAGTTAATGAGATTGCCTTAATTGAGTCAGCAGGGAATAGTGGAGCGCTACTGTCTTAAAACCCCCGCTAATCAGGTGTCAAAAATTCAAGACTTTTTAAAAATGAAATAAAATACAACCGCTGTGTCTCTGACATGCTGTACATACTCAAAATAATGGAAATAAGTGTAAGAGCAGAAATATATCAGCTTTGCTATTTTATGCAACATTATACAAAGTTTAAAGGAACTCTGTGCCCACTTATGTGTGAATGTGATTGATTTTGTGCAGCTGAACAATCCACTTACGGCTGAAATGGGATAAAGTGCTGCTTGTCCTCATCGTCCATTTTGCCTGTTATGATGTCGGTGACATCCATTACTGTGAAAAAACAAGAAGAGAGGGTTAAAACATTCTCAAGGCCTTCAGAGGAGAGCAGGGCTTTGAAAGAGCTACAGAGAATGGCATGGCGAGGCTACATCGGCAGGTTATAGCAGGCAATGACAGCTTTTCTTCAATGAGCACTAATTAAGGCAGATGCTAGACTGCAGTGGAAAAAAACATGATGGTGGTGCCTACGTAAGGTGAAATCAAGTTAATCCTGATTTCTATGAACTGCACAGAGATCACAAAAAGCTGAAAAAACAGTGATCTGACTTTAAATACAAATTTCATGTAAAAAAAAAAAAAAAAAAAAAATGGGTAATCAAATATCAGCTGTAAGAGTAATTTAAGACACCCAGAGAGTCTTGTTTTTGCTGACCTCCACTGATTTGATTTTTTAACTTGCTGCAATGACATACATTTGTGCTCTGGGACCCTGTGATGTCATTGTTGGATGTGGTTATAACTTCGCCCACACCTGACCACAGCAGGGTGTGGTTAGGTGAACCGGGCTTCAAACTTTGAACCAGAGAGGGTAGCAAAATGCTGCTTTTCAGTCTGGTGTTCAGTTAAACATAGGTTGAACATAGGTTACAACATAGTATATGCTACACATATTCATATACAGAAATGTTTGTAAATTTGTAAATAGTGTATTATTAATGTATTATATAGTGTTACTTCCTTTGTTGTTTTCAATCTTATTTCCTAGCCTGTATACTAGGCATTACACTGCACAACTTTTATAGGGTAGGCTGCCAAAAATAAAATGCACTTTGATTACCTTTAAAGCATATAAATCTAAATATTTCTGTATCATGACGTGGTTGAACATTTTTTCTTGCCTCAAAAAATGAATAATGAATGAATAAAATAGTAGTTTCACACATACACAATTAGTTTGATTCGTTTTTTTTAAGCTGACAACTGGAAAAACCACAACGTCAGGTCCGTATTCATATGAATTTGGGGTAATTGGCGGCAATAACAGCAGTGAAGTCTGGTGAAGTCTCTGAAACACTGTGGAAAGTCTGCTTGAGGTCCCTAGTGGACTGGTTGAGTTGAGCATTTGAACAGCCCTCAGCGGTCACAGACGTCCCTGGAATGCATCCGCAAAGTCCGTAATTTTGCAAGTGTGGTGAGGTCAGGATATTTGGATTCAGCCTCTTTAAATGTCTTTACATTTTTACAACACTTACAGCAGTGAACAAAACTGGATCTTAGTTAACAGCCTCAGTGACTAACACAATACAAAATGGGGTGACATAACACCGCTAGAATAATGACTCCAGTGTTAACAAACAATGCATAAATACTTTTGCTATTTGCCAAGCGTGCAAATTCACGGGTTGAATATGACCAAAGGTGAACTTTGACCAGCAGAGACCGACACCAAAACAGAAAACACATTCTTGAACTGGTTCCAGTTGAAGTGAAAGAGAGATCCCAGCACATATTTGTACTGACAGCACCTTTACTCTATTACCTACAAGCCAGAGGTCAATCATATAAAGGTCGTTATTACTGTGTCTCTAAAAGAGCAAATCTCAAAAATCACACTGTGTACTGCTGCAATGATGATGACATTTAAAGATAAGCCGTCATAAATCAGGCTGTCATTTACCACCCCTTTAAGTGGCAATGAGAGAAAGACACTGAAAAAGGGGTATAATTTTCTCTGTTGTAGAACTGTGGGCAAAACTGTCTACATCTAAAAAAACATCTAATTAGTTTACGATATGCCTGGCACCTTGCCAGCAGGAGATAAATCAAACTTTAATTCTTCTTTCCACTTTTGCTGGATAGCTATGAATTTTAGCCAAATACATTGACTCATCTGGGCAAAGACTTTTGCACAACACTTACTTTGAAGTGTAAGGCAAAACAGGGGAACTGTTCTCTCTGATCTGATCTCACGCTCATGGGGATATTGCAGCGGAGCCAGGGCTATGAAGTTCTGAAATAATCAGTGTTTTTAAAAGGTGACCTCCGACTACAGTAACACAACTCATGCCTTGCAGCGCTTTTTTTCCACTGAGTCTCTGTGTAGTTTGCTTCACCTGCCACTCCGAAGGGTCTTCTGAGTCCTGACGTCAGCTTTTTGGTGTTGTTGTCTCGTAGCTCCATGCGCCCCACTCTCACAATCTGACACACAAAGCTGATCTTCTCTCTCTTCAGATCTTCACTGCCTAAGTCCTGAGGAGAGAAAAAAAAGAAAAGCAGTGAAAAAACTGTTGATGTTATTGCCTAAGCGTCTGTAACAATGACTTATACTTTAGGCAGACAAATCCAAAACTATTACAATCAGATTACATGCATACCCCTGAAAAATGAATTGAGATGTAAAGCATTTTTTCAGGTCACAGCAATGCTAGGGTACACAACAACTGATCGATTAGAGGCACCCTCTTAGGTGAAGATGAGTTTGTGTTGAGGGCAAACGTTTCACCACAAATTGCTTCAGCTACATCTGTGATTGTGTCCACAGATTCATTTCCTGTGGGCAATCCCTTCCAAAACTAGCAAAGTGCTCCCAGTGGGTGCACGCTGACCCCTCTGCCCTTGGGCTTCCATTAGATAGAGGTGACTGCCTTGGTAAATACATACAGCGAGCCCAGCTCTTTCTGAGAGAGCTTAACAAATACAGGCTCTGCAAACAGGCTCCCACATGCCTCATAACATGGCTGAATAAACAGTGGACTACCACAGGCGAGCATGCGCACACACACAAACACAAGGACACTCATACAGGCAAACACACTCACCGTGAAGACCGCCCGTAGATTATGAAGCTGGTCTATGTCTTTGACCAGACCTGAACTTGACCATTTCACCAGGTAGTTTTCACTGTGGGGAAAAGACGACACATAACTCGTCGATATTAAGTATGTCGCGGTCCATTAATCTGTGATGTCATCAATGCAAAGATCACATAATCTTTTTTTCTATTATTTCTTATTTCATTATTATTAGTTCTTATGTTTGCCTTTATTTAGCAGACAGCTGAGATAGACATGAAAGGTGTAAGAAAGACACACAGCAAAGGCCTGCGGTTTGGAAACAAAACCTGGGCTGCAGCGGAGGCCTCAGTCTAAATGGGGCAAACACACTACCAGGTGAGCTAGAGGTCACCCCACATATCATCACCTTTAAGATACGTTATTATTTTGAGAGTCTCACAGCATATCTGCGTCACCGTCACATAGCGCCAGGCAGACAATGGCAAGCAGCCAAGGAAAAGACAACAGTGATATAAATCAGCAGTGTTGAAGCATTTTAGATCTCGGAGAAAAGACAGGTGGACAGACAAGAGTATGTGCTGTATGCAAACAATGCCATTATGTAATGAAATACTGAATTTGTTAAATATTCTTGCTTTGAAGTCGTGTTTTATGTGTGTTGTTGGAGTCAATTTAGAGTAAACTTTATCGTACTCAACTGGTTATAATTTTTTACAATTATTTATGTGACGTTCTTTTCTTTTACGGCCAAAAACAACAAAGTAAGGGGTGGCGGCCTCTTCTGTAAAGTGTTAAATAGGGATATGAAATCATCTCAAATCGATAGCAGGCCCTCGAATAGAATAGAAATTATATTGTGGCAGACTTTGTGATATTGGCAAATATCATATTGTTGTCCAAATAATTGATATAATATCATATCATGGTGAAACTAGTGATTTACACCCCCAGTCATCATCTGTCACTGCAATTTCTCAGATTCGTGCAGAGACATCTATGACACAGCAAATTAAGACAATCAGTTGGCTTGCATTAACTCGAATTTCCTTCAAAGCTGCGGAAGCCTCAGTGTTAATCCAGACACCGATCCGCTTGGGAAACAAAATACATGACTGATGTTGGATGCGAGAGAAAACATTCCACAGCCGAGCTGCTCTACTTGTGATAATTTGCTGTCACAATCATAAAACAATGGCAAATCCCTGGGAAGCAGGCTGCACTCGTTCTGGTCACGTTCCTGCATGGTGTGTGTGTGTGTGTGTGTGTGTGTGTGTGTGTGTGTGTGTGTGTGTTTCCAAGTGTCTGTCAGTGTTTGTACTTGCTGATGCTTGATTGTTCTGGAAAGTATGCGTAAATCTCAAACATCAAAAGCCATCTAGACATATTATCTGGTCCATAATGGGCATTAGTTTCAGTGCCGTGCTTACAAAGAGCAAATCTAAACTCATCACCACTCAATTTAGAAACACTGACTGTATTTGACCGTGAGTTGTGATGATTGCTATGAAAAGAAATTCCACTGTCTGAGCTACAGTCAAATACAGGACATGGATGCACAGTTCAGACTGCAGCTCCAGGCACATCATCTATACAATTTCCCACTAACAACAGACACAGACTTGGATTTCAATTACCAGTGCAACAATACATATAAATCGTAAAACTAAAATGCTGCAAAAAGCCAAAAAAAAAAGAAAAAAGAGAGAGAGAGAGCGAGAGATAAGTGAATATGCACTCATGGTTTTACCTGATGAACTTAGACTCCACTGGGTCGTAGAGTGACATGAGCACCTCTGCGTCCTCTCCGATCTTACAAACCACATTTTTTAGAGTCACAAAGAGGGCAAATGCTGGTGTGGAGGCAAACTTTGCTTGCCTGGTCAGATCAATATTCTGCTTCTGAGACTGTCGGAGGAAAAGAGAGATATTGCATTCAATACTGGGCATTCTTCCACAGCTTTCTGTCACATGCAGTCAGACCTCAGGCCTGCGTGGTTTAAACAATAAGCCCAGGAGAAGATCTAAGGATTACTAGGACAACATCAGCGTGTGGATTACTGAATGTCAGCCGCTGCCTCTGTGTCTTTCTGAAAATTTCACAAGTTCAGGAGCAAGATTTAACAATGTCTATAAATGCTTAAGAATTTATTATAATATATTCTGTCCCCACTGGAATAAAGAGCCTTAACAATCGCTTGATCTCCAGAACTGCATCTATCTGCAGTAAAAGCAAGACTGATTGCATGATTCCTTGGACGCCCTTCAAAAATATGCCGGGGCCATATCATTAATATTTATCAAGTTGACCTGGACACTTTCTTATTGCCTATGCATATGCAATCAAGACCTCTGGATGAGAAGGTCACGTAAGATGAGACCACATAACTGCAGGGCACTTAGCGTCTGACAGTCCTACATACTGCCAACTGACATTCAGGTGAGGGATGCCACTGATGCGCCAAGTAAAATAGACAAAGAATCTGGCTGAGCTCCTGACTTTCTGTAGAAGCAGTCAAGCGTCTTTGTGTACCAGCAGTGGCCTCATTATCCACACCTCTATACTGAAGTTGTGCAAATGCCAACAATTCCATTTTAGATGTGACTACAGGGGTTCTGTTTATTTTCTGTGCATTTTTCGAACCCTCAAACACAATTTGTCCATTAGTTTGATTTTTTAATAGCCTGTGCGGTTATTATTTGACAGTGGTCATTCAAACAACAAGTCATCTTTCCTTAAATTATGATTTTTATTTTATTATTATTATTATTATTATTATTATTATTATTATTATTATGCAAATGGATATCTTGATTCATGGTTTTGAAGCAGTGGGATTATTGTCACATGTAAAGCCAGACCTATTTCCACAGTGTTGCGTCTGGAGGCACACGTTATAGTTCTGCTATGTTGGTATTTCTTAAAGCAATCACAATCATCTTGGGGGGAGCAACATCCAGGACACAGCAACATCACCACGGTAAAATAGTGTCAGGGGAACTTGCTTTGGAGAATTTGCAAGATGGGAACAGTCATTAAAATGGCAAATTTTCCGCAAAAACAATAACAAACAGATGTCAACTGTGTGATTTAACTTTTCTTGCACATAAGCTCTGGAGAAGCTCACTGGACCCACGATAGACATTAGATTTGCTAACTGGATGTTGCTCTTGCAGAACATTATTATGACAACACAACAAATGCTCTTGTTAGTGGAATGGATCAGTACATTGGTATAGTCAAGGTCTTTGATGCATGCTGCTGCCAGGGTAAAAACACGCTGCAATTCAACTCCAATAGGCTGTGTCAGAAAACAGATCTACATCAGGCTTGAGAGTCCTATGAGACGGAGTCTGGGCTTTTCCAAGGTGCGTTCACAAGTTGTTTTATACATTATAGATTTTTACAACAATACTCTGAAAGAACAAAGCAGGCATGTGTATTTAACAACCCAAATCTTAATCAAAATGTCCCATTTTTAGTGTGTAGGTTGTTAGCTTACACTAAGAGGTTGTTTTTGTTGTCTCCCATAACAAAGTGGATTTGGAAAAATGGTAAAATGCACATAGCGGAGCAGGGGAATGGGAGAGAATGCCAGCTTAAATAGCCAGAGAGTGGTAGACTTACAGCTACGTCAACATTGCGTAAGTCAGACTACATATGAACAACTAAATCTAATTGAAAATACAATGCACAGAAAATGTCACGTTAGTTTTGCAGGTATTTAGTCATTAATTAAAGTACTGACCAAATTGAAATTTTGATGTCATGATGGTTTTCAATAAAAATAAATTCACAACAACAAAATTAGAGAAATTTGTCCTCTATGGGCCTTTAATATCTCCACCAGATTTCACAGAAATCCATCCAGGAGCTGGAATATTTCTATTTGAACCGACCAACCTACACTGACATCACCAGAGCCACACTGCTAGTGTGGCTAAAAGTTTGTTTTATTCTTGTGCCTAAGGCCCTGTATACCCTGTGCGATTTTGGGCTTTCCCAAACGAAAGACAACCAATGTGAAAGAAACATGGTGATATCTTTGGTTGTGGCTCTAAAATGGTGGTCCTACGTCGCACAGGGAGAGAGGTTCAAGGATGGTCATTGTCACGGTCTTATGATCAAATTCTGACAGTGTCAGAAATTTGGGATGACCATCTCACTGTGACTGTTGTTATGACCTACGTCTACAAACCAACCAATAGAAATGCAGCATGAAATTACGCACCAATCAGCATGACACTGCTTAATGCTAATGGATATTTTGAGCTCTCGTTGCAAAATTTGCATGCTTGCAAGTTGGCCTCTTTTCCCCAGCCACGACTGCGTCCACTTTCTCCTCCGTCTCCTCTTCTTAACCATTTTTGAAACACATAAATGCCACAATACCGAGGGCATGATTCATGTTTGTTTACATTTTGCTCTTATCACAACAGCGGTGTAAATAGATGATGCACACCGACAATGTTTTGTTCTTGCGTATCGACGATGGACATACATCGTATCCCGCGATTCAGTAGGCGTTAAACTAAAATCTCACAGTCTGTAGGAGACTTAAGGATGGAGCAGACACTCCTCACCAGAGGGGAGCAGTCTCAAATGAAGACAAATGAGGGGTCATGTCGAACAATTATCTTGTATGATGAGCAGTGTTAACCCTTCTACCCTGCCCTGGTTTTGTTTTCCTAACGCAGAAACTGTAACTGCACCTGTTTGACTCTGACTGAGACTTAATGAGCCAGAAAGAACAAGATCGAGGGTGCGACTACTTTCACATCACACTGTGTACTTTGTTCACTCACAATGTACACTAATATGCTTCTACATTTCTTTAATATTCTCTCTGGATAAAGATCACAGTTTAGCTTCAGGAGGAAAAGGTGGTGACCAAGAGGCAGGACTTAATTCTTTCTGTCTTTACCTTCTCCTCCTGAATCCGGTCCTCGATTTGCTTGGAGGCCGCCTCATGTGCTCTGAACAGGCTGATGGTGCTGGTGAGCTCTGGGTCCAGGATGTTTCCATCTTTGTCTCTGACCACCAAATCAAGATCTAAATACCTTGAATGAAAATGGGAAAGAGTCAATGAGTGCAGGATAATGAGAAAAAAAAACAATAGCATGCCACAAGAGACAAGGTAAGTATTGTGAATATGTCACATTTATGAGGGTGGAAACCAGTACACATTAAGTGCATGCTGCCACTGTTTTGCCTCATTTTCTCCTCATATTAGACTCCATTCAGCTCCACTTTTTTTTTTCAAAGCTCACCTACTTTGTTCAGCTCTTTCTTCTACAGAGGGAGTCCAGACCACAGCATGCTGCCGAACATGCAGTCAATGTATTTCATCAACTCATCACTCCCTGCTTCTGCAGAGCCAAAAGCCATTTCTTTACCTGGCCAAAGGTTTTAAAGTTTCATCACAGGAGGAGAATAGAGCTTCACAATTTTCATTTTCAACCGATTTTCTAGGCCCACTGCAGACACAGCAGGAGCTGTCATTTCATGATGGAATACAGTACAGTTAGCTGAAGCTAAATCCCTCTAGTTTGTCCTCAAGCTAAGTGATGACCTGTCATTTTCTATTGACTGACACTGCTGACCTATTCCAACAAGAGTCATTTCACCGGATAGATATGAGGATAAAGGGATATGAGCTCTGGGGAGGCAAGGAGGAGGCTGAAAGCCTCTGAAGACTGGATCCTCACTTGTTGCCGTAGTCTATCTTGGAGGTGACTTTCTGTTTGAGCTCAGTGAGCTCGTCCTGTGGGAGGGTGCCGGACAGGATCTGGGAACGCCATTCGATGAGGTCATAGATCATATCACGGACAGAGTTGAACATCTCGCGTTTGTCCCCCTGACAGCAGAGACAGACAGATGAACGTGTGAACGGTAGGACATTTAAAGAATACGAATGCTCCAGTGTCTGAGCTGTTGACTTGTAAGAGGACTTGTTAATGCTGGCAGGTCAGACATCTCAACAGGAGCTGGTACAGGACAGTGAAGGTGAACAAAGCTCTTAATAATTGAGAGCAGGTTGATTTACCTTAGGCCAAATTCAACAAAATATATTGTGAAATGAAAAAATTCATCCAGAAAGAGGTGGGCCAATACTGAATTTTCAAGGCCAAAACTATAAACTATAAAATATGTTTCACTGGCTAATATCTTTATCTGTTGTTTTTCTGTCAAGATAACAAACACTTAAACAGAGATAACAAAATCTTGCAATTGAAAATGTAACTATAAATAAAAACATAAATACGACAAAATATATTAAAATTAAATTAAGAAAAACAAGGGACAAATACACAAACTTTACAAATTCAGCCTACAAAATATTGATTGGCAGATGGCAGGTCAATACTGATACATCTGTAATAAGCTCATACACCACATAAGGTCAACCACCTAATAAGCCCTGATATTTCTTTGCCATTTGACATCCACACATTGTCTTACCTCCCAAAATACCACAGGTTTCACATGAATATGTGCTTCCAATTGAGATTGGACAGGCTTGCTTACCACATATAAGTCCCTCCATATTGTGGCCCACTCCCGCAGTGTGGTGGTAACCTCCTGAACCAGAGGCAGCTCAGTGGGAATGACTGTCTCCTTTTGCCTGCAGCGACAGGGAACAAATTTTATACAGTGAATCTGTGCCCTTTCCTCCCCAATCGAGACACAGTATTAAACATGTTGCCCGTTATCCAAGTATATTTGTTTATTTTTTATCTTTTATTTACAATTTTATGGAAAAACAAGTATCTGTTTCTCTAGGTTCTCAGCTGAATTCAATGACTTTGAAGTTTGGAGTTTTTTCCTTTTTTGTGCTGTGCAAGTGAAATCAAAGAAGACAGATCAAAACAAAACAGTGCCACAAGTTGTGCAACAACAAACCCACATGTCACATCATATCAAGAGCAGACCTCTTCACTGACACAACCTCAGAGGGCGCCGACATACAACTTACATTTTGTCTCGCCAACAAGCTTCTCAGTAGGTCAGAAAGTAAGCTGAGAGAACAAACTTCTCATCTGTTTCCTATTTGTTTTTAATGTTGCTGTCTTCAGCTCAATGCATGACTATATTATAATATAATTCATCCTTATCCTAATACACAACAGTGATTAAATAATCTTATATACAAATGCAACAAAAGTAGAGGGAATCTTCCTGTTCGTGAAAAAAGTGGAAGTGGAGAAGTACTAACCCACAGCCCTCGACTGTGGCCTCTTTCAGGTGTATATAGCAAGCAGGAAATATGCCCTAGAAGAGGAAGAAATCACAATGCAAATAACATTATCATATAACAGGGCCAGTAGTTAAACAACTGAGGCTGTAAAGAGTAACCTTTCAGTAATGGATGTGAGTGTGTGAAACCTTTGTTTAGTGGCCACTCACCTTCTTGGATTTTCTCCTTAGCCGATGCCCTCTGTACCAGTCTGACGAAGAACAAAATTGTGTTACATTTAAGGTGCTTTTCCCATACACAGTAAAAGAAGACTTAAAAACTCTGCATTAAAGTCAGCATTTGAAGGGGAGACACTACAGGTAGAAACAGATTTTTTCATGCACTGGTCAATTGTGAGATTTGAGGTGTTTTTGCTTCTAGAACATAAGAAAATGTCCAAAATACACATATAGATGTTTACGTTCAGATTTATGTTCTGGAAATGTATGCAAAAAGCACATACTTAATTAGGTAATGCCTCATTTGAATAATTGAATAAAAAGTTTATATTGCAGGGCTTAATTATCAATACTGAAAAATGATTTACTCAGTCATGCAAACATTCATCTACCAAATGATTTCCTGCAGCAACAGATGACAATCATGATCATACGTTGAGGGGAGGGACTGCCCACTTCTCTAAAGGGCAGAGCATGATTTGCAACAGAAGTACATCGCTAATTGTTGTGCAGAAAAACATCATCGGACCTTTGTTTGTCTTTCTGGATACCGGTCTGTTGTGAAATGGGACACTTTTCTGATTATTGAGGCTTTGGCATAATAAGCCATCCAAACAATGGCATGATGCTGAGAGGACAGCAAGTATGAAACAGACCTCGAGCCAGCAGCTCTTCCTCAAACTTCTAACCTTTGGCAAAAGTCCTAGCTATAGCTCTATTAGCAGCTACTAGAGATAGCTCTGTGGCGAGAGAGTGAGTGCAGGAGGAGTCAGGAGTTGTGAGGCCAGAATGTGGAGGGTTTCACAGAAAAATAGTTTCTCTAAAACTTTAGGGTGTCAAGGACTACATTACTCTGTCTGCGCCTCACGACAGCGCTGTTACAGCATGGGGGCAAACTCTGCCTGTCAGAAAGTGTCCAGCAATCCAGCTCTGTTATCTGAGGACTAGGGCCGCTTACTGCAGCGTTGTGTTTCAGTTTCAGTGAACTGCTCTGACTCTTAATGGTAAATGATCTGCACCTGCACAGTGCAGTATGGTATGGAAAAACCATGGATGTATGAAAAACACATATGAATTCCAATATGACCATTACTACAGTGGCTGAGTGATCACATTTAGAACCACATAGAAAGTGGCTCAGATCTGATAGAAAAAAAAAAAAAAAAAAAAAAGAAATCAGATTTCTGTGTCCTCTGAATAAAATAAAATCTGTATCACATCAGAGAGAGAAAAAAAAAATCAGATTTGGGTCATATCTGCTTTTAATGTGAATGTAGCATAATTCTCTTAATGTGAGTAATCAACTGAGGAAGTTTCACAGTGAGATCTTTTAGCTAAAAGTTTTACCAAATTTACCAGTAGTGTCTCCCCTTAACATGTTATGTATCAATTCACAATAGAGAAAGACAATAAAAGTTGAAAATAACACTGTGAATACAGCATGCCTCGCACAATGTAACAGTAGCAGACAAAAAGAGAAAGAGAGAGAGAGAGGGGTTGCTGCTGCCTTCACTTACAGGAACACACCATCATAGTCATCATTTCTATATATATTTTATGTTATTGAACACATGTAGAAACATTTGACAAAACAAAAGAGGTACTCGGGATGACAGGAAAATAATGCCCAACAGTGGCGTGTCAGCTCTGATCATGCATGTCATCAGTAAGCCCGTTCTCACCTTCATGTGTCTCAAGTATGTGCACTGTGTCTCCAATCTGCAGCGACAGCTCCTCCTCTCCCCGGGCATCGTAGTTATAGATTGCTGGAGAGAGATGAGAGAGGACAATATAAGGAGGAGGAGATGTTACAGGAGGAGGAAAAAGGCAATAAAGCGTTTGGCTCCCTTGTGGCGCTAATTGTGTGCCATTGCAATGTGTAATAGAAGCATCACACATCGACAGGATGTCCACCCACACAGTCTGACACAGTGATGGTTGGGCCTGGCACCATCGATGCTGTAATATCAACACACTTTTACCGCCCACTGCAAAGAAACCAATAATGAGGGAGAACGCCAAAACAACAATAACACCAGTGGAGAACAGATTTGCTCAGAATTACAAGATGGAGAAAAAGAGATATTAAAATGTTGGTGTTCCTGATTTTCTGAGACGTTTTTAGACAAAACAAACCGGTGACATGAAGATGTTTAGTTCTCTCACCAACACTACAACAGCATATTTCTGTTTGCAGTGTTTGTCTTCTAAATGAATGGGAATCAATAGAGCACATTACAGGTGGCTTCCAAAATTGGCTGGCAAATCACCAACACATTCTGGGGAGTTAAATGATGTTGCCAAAAGGAAAAAGAAAAAGGAAAAGTGTGCTGGCACCTGCAAAATTCACTGTAATGAATACATTTTAGCAACAACAAACCAACTCTTTTTGGGACAGGTCTATATATATATATATAGTCCATAATAAGAAAAAAAATCACTCATTCCATGGCCTAACCTTAATCAGTTTTATTGGGAAACAGAGGCTTGTCTCTTTGAAACCTACTTCCATCACTACAATTAACATCTTTATTATCGTTATTCAAAAAAACCTCTGAAGAGGATTTTAATTTGTAAAGATTACTAATACTTGAGGGATCTGTAATTATATTACTATGACATCTTTTCTAAAACTTTTTTTCTTCTTTAAATAAATCTGTTGTTATTTCATAGGGGGTGTATTAAAAAAATGAGAGAGAGAGAGAGATGCACATTCCAGTGTCCTATTAAGTGGGTGGTAGATCGAAGAAATTTCTGGCAGAGTAGAAAAAAAAACTGATCTTCCCCTTAGAAAGATTTTAATACTGTTTATTGTTTTGAGCCTATGACACTCTCTCAGACTTCAACAGTAACTTAGACCTAGACGTGTGGGTTAGGGTACGAGGTTAGGGTCAGAAGTCTGGGAAAACCTGCTGACTTGAAATGTTACACACACTAAAATCCTTTTAACAAGGGCTACTTGGAGTGCACATTTATTGGTTTCTACTCTGTGTGGTATCATCATAAGCCATTTTTGGATTCTAAACTCTCCTACACAATGTAAAAGCTTCTTTAAAATACTTGCTGTCTTTTTTATATACATGCACATGTGCAAATAAACTAAACTTTAGGGCTGTACCCAACTCAGAATTATACCAGTCGAGTTGGACTTGGCTGTTCATTACGAATATTTAACCATTCATTTTGTTTTCCGTACAAAGTTTTAAAGTCTGGATGGGCTCCATGAGACATTCAGTCTGACAATAGTATTCACAGAAATAAGCTAACAGCACTAACAACCGGTCGTAAATGTGCAACAACCTTTTTTACTGACACATTAGATTTTAATCAAATGCCAGAGTGTTGTAGTAGTCTAGCATTAAATTGCTCTGAGCATTAAATTTACCTCTTTTTTCAAATTAAAATCACCACACACTCCTCTCCTCCTCTGTGCCACTTCCTGCATGTATGCACCTCCATGTATCAAAGAGTAGCGTGAAAGTCAAGAGCACTCACTCCGCAGCAATATCTGGGGACCAAAAGGTCCCTAGAAGTGCACTGCTCAGCAAAAAAAACTACTGCTCTACTTGAAGCAATCTCAGTCCACTGAGGGTCTCCGACTGATGATTTAAAGCTCTGACTTTCAAGGGGCTGCTCTACTTAACTTTCCACCAAATTCAAGCATAATCTGTTAACGCATATTTGCAATATCCTGCTAACAAAAAAAACTTCATTAAGACCACTGTGGACTCCATTTTCTTGCAGATCTACCAATACACTTCAGGCTATTCTCCATCTACTGTCAGAGCTCCATCAGCATGTCAAGGTCATGACATAACAACAATAAAATCTTGACTGGTGGCACTTGTTCTCTCATTCAGTGAGAGGTGAACAACATGTTGCTGTCAAACCAGCCATGAACGACACCTGTCTTTCCTACAAGGGCCGACACACACGTGCACACACACAAGCACAAGCAAAATCTACGCACAACCTATACACTGACAGCATGAGGGGTGGCTGTGCTGATGGAGGTATTCGTTTTGCGAGGACACCTGCAGGGAGGAATGACACAAGTAAGTGTGTGTGTGTGTGTGTGTGTGCATGTCGTGCTGGGCAAATGCATGCAGGGCCACTTCCACAGAGGTTTCAAGAGGTGAATGACGACTTAATTAAAAAGGACCCTCCCTGCAGGCACTAGAGCCTTCCCAGCTTGCTAATGGTACAAGTGAATCGACCGTTTTCTCCTACAATCACAGGAGCTTATTATATTTCATTACCATATCAGGTGGCACTCTCTTTTTTGTTAATAGTAAGCTCTTAAGTTGTTATGGTGGAAAATTATCGAGAACAAAGGGTTTCTGTTTTTGTCGCTTTTGCTACTGGGGTGAAATCGTTTAATGTATTCTACTCCCACACGGGAGTCTTTTCTGTAACAGATCATCTGAAAGTATGTGAAGTCAACAGTTCTACTTTGTGTTGTTTTAAAAAACAGCAAATCCTGGGTATTTGCTTCTATGATCCAAACTTCAAAGACCAAATAATTAATAAATTCAGTGAAAAAATAACCACCAAACTATTTGGATTTCTGATCCTATACAGGGTAAAAAAAAAAAATAACATAAGTCCCCCGCCCAGACACGTTTTAAAGCTAAAGTTGGTAACTTTTATAAAAAAAATAATTTTCCGCCATATTTGCTGAAACTCTCACTATATCCATACAGCAGTACATGAGAAACATATCTTTTATTCCTCTGCCTCTTATTGCTTCTAACAACCCCATCACACCTAAATGAAAACAACCAAGCAGAGCTGAGGAGTCTCTAACAAAGCTGCCAATAACTGCATGTGAACTGCAGTCTTACTGTCAAACTAGGCAGCGATCAAATATGAATCAAGATTATGTTATTGCAATCCCAACTTTTCACCTCAAATGTTTCCAGACACATATTCTATTGCACTATTTAGCTGAAAAAATAAGAAAATTGGAACATTGTGGCCAGGCCAAAACTTTCTCACTTCACAGCTAAGCAGTACACTAAAATGTGTTTCTGAAAATATTTGAGGTGAAAAATAGGCAATGCAGTAACCGAATCTTGATTCACATTTGAGCAGCGCTGCCTAGTGTGACTAGTTAATCAGCAGAGATTGACATGATTGACAACTGGATTAGAGACTCCTTGGCCCTATTTGGTTATTGGTTATTCCAGGTGAGACGCGGTAGATTCTAGCCAATGCCAAGAGACGCAATAGGAAGAGGAGGAAAGAGATGAAAGACTATCTCATTTAATACTTAGTGGATGTCGTGAAAGTTTCAGCAAATATGACAAAAATGTTTATGTATTTTTTTAAAGTTACCAACTGTAGCTTAAAAAATACTTATTCTGGATCTGGCCTCCTTGGTCCCTGCCCACCAACGTTGCCTGCAGTCATTTTTGTTTTCTCCAGCTTCGGCACAGCACTAAAATGAAGTGTGGAGATAGGTGTGGCTACGAAAGACTAAGTAGGTTGACCACTGAAAGAGCAGTGTGCATCAAGATTAACCCAGGCTTAAATGAGGAGTCTGTTGTGCACCAAAGTTGGCAACTAACAGATGTGTCAGAATGGTGTAGTTAGCATCTGCTATTCCTTTATGTTGTTTTTTAGTTTAACATGTAGGCTAAAGGTGACTGACACTGCATTAGTTACTGTGGAGCTTTACTTTATTTCCCTTTATTTTATAGGTTGTTTTTTTTTTTCATAAGGGTGTCTTATAGAAATAATTTATGCATAAATCAGGGAAAAACTTTCTAGGGTATATATTTTTTGTATGTGTTTTGTGTATCGTGTACTGTTTTAATGTATTTGAAGATACAGTACATATAGGGATAAATATTTGAGGGGAGTTTATTATAAGTTTTTTTTTCACCTGTACACCACATGATTAACGTGATCCAGCTTTGGTATTTAAAGATGGCGCCTTTTCATATTAAACTAAGTCTTACACCACTGGTGGATGTGTAAATAAATTGCACATTAAGCAGCTTCAGAGTGCAGACTTTTTCATGTTGTTGACTGCTTCTCTGCAGCACCGCATTTTTGACATGCGTGACTACTATGCTTCTCATGTTTACTAAACACTACAGAAAATACTGCCTAAAAAATGTCTGTGCAGTAGTATAATACCTCCGACTGTCTGTAGCTGAAGTTCAGCATGTATAGCATACGTTAGGCAGCCAACAACTTCACTGTGGAGGGCTGGAAATGCCGTGTGTAGCCTGTTTCATTCAGCCCTGTGTTGTTTTGTTATCAAAGTGTATGTGCATATACACGTGCATGACCACAATGCATTTCGCCATCCCAGAACAATCCAACGAGCCCAGCGAATCCACCAGAACATGAGCCACGCGCTGACAATGGAACAAAGACCCCAGGAAATGAATTCAGTGGTAGCACACTGGGATACAAAAAGGTACCTACAGGGGGAGAAAGCAACAAAACAATCAAAAGGGAGGTGGGATTAATCTGCGAGCAGCCATCAGAGAGCAGCCTAGTCACTGTGCAGCAGGGTGTGCTCAATTAAACTATCATTAAAAGTGGCCAGAAAAGCCTGCAAAGCCATCAACTGCTGTATCTGTGTATTTGTTTGGAACTGGGTCACAGGTCCAGCTGATGCAGCATGTTATCTAAATGGCAGGTGCTGGGAGGGAGCGGCCCAAACAAACAGCGCTCTGATAGACACATAAAGCATCATATTTCATCTAAAAATGAAAAACTGCCCCTGTGATCACTGCAAATGAGATTAGGTCTTACATCAAACAAATGGGAGCTCAGAGAACTGGGGAGATTCTCACTGGGCAGGAGGTGCAATCACAAAATGAGCGCAAATGACACCCTGGGAAGATGCTGAGTAAATGACAACCATCAAACACAAGCCTGACATGTGAGGCAATGATGGTGCAATTTAACACGGGAACCAAAGTGATTCTTGTCGCGTGGGGGTTGACTGACAGCTCTGATTACTCATAAACCTGTATTTGCATACCCAAGAGTAAACTGATGTCAATTTGGAAGCAGTGAGGAAGAGAAAATCCATCAGGAGGAAAAAGACGAAGAGGATGAGGAAGTGGACCATATTGTCCCTGGAGAATGGAATGCAAATGATTTTTTTTTTTTTTTTGGAAACGTGATAAACAGTGGCATCATTTGCCGGGGGCTCATTACCATACATAACCTCTTGCATAAGGCTGTGCAAACTCAGAGAACATTATCATCAGAGGAAACAAGTCAGGAATCAGATTACTGACCTATCCACTTAGCCAGCTCACGTCTACGCCCTCTCCACAATTATAAGCAGACTCATATAAACACTGCTCTGATTGTAATTCTACACTTTGGGCTCACTAATAACCTGCACTAATCCATGCAGAGTATAACATATCATTACACTCAGATAAGAATACAGTATTCTGATGAAGGAGGGGTGGGAAAAAAAGCAAGAAAGAGAAGTGCACAGAAAATGCTCACTGGAAAGAGACTGAGCCTCTTGATGTTTTGTATGAAGTCCCCGCGGGCTGCGAGCCCACAGAGAGAGCCAGCCAGGAAATCCCAGACGAGAGGATTCTCTGGGAGGAAAAGGCAGAGAGGAGCATGAGGCAATGCTCAGTCTGGTAGGGCTGGCCTTTTGAAGAGCCTCAAAAGCAGAAAATCCTGCAGTGTCAAGCAGCAGGTAGGTGACATCAAGGGCCCTGACCAGCCACGACATAACTGTCTGGCCAGAGTGAACATCCTGAGAGAATTTTTTTGCAAACTGGAAAGAATTTTGAATTAAAGGAGTATTTCACCAATATAAAGAGTCATCACATAAAAGTTGTCCGTTTCTACAATAGAAAGATAAACAGAGAAAAACGAGGGTGCTTTTGCCCAAGACCAGAATGCATCACACCTTACCAGACACTCTCACTAATGGGTGATGCAATGTGGACTGGTCCAAGTGAACAGTAAGCTACAACATGTTTCTTTAAGCATTTGAGGTGAGAAATATGCAACTTGGTTGCATATTTGCATGTAGATTCTATATTTCATCAGCTCTGCTTAGTTTTACCATTTGATCTCCATTTTCCAGCCTCTATTTTCACTAAGCAGAAAAGCAGGGTGGCGCTGTGGAGGCCACTCCCTGTTCACAATCTCCTACTATTACAGCTAAACAGGGCGTTTAAAAATTTTTTGGAAACATTTTAGGAGAGAAATAAGCAGTGCAGAAACAAACTTGATTTATGATCGATCAGCGCTACCTCCTTTTACCGTTTGATCAGATTTCAGTCTGAGAGAAACAGAGAGACCGATTACTCTCTTGATCAACTGCAGCATCAGTGGCGTGCACAGACTTTTTGAAGGGCAGGGGCGAAAAGGAAAAAAAGGGCACATATAGCGTGTCCTCGCCACTGAAGAGGGCACTTTAGACATGTTTTGGCTCCCAAGAGGGCACTTTAGCGCGCGTTGCGCGTAATGTGAAGCACTTGGTGCATGTAATTTCTTTGTTGTAAACCATGTTTGGCTGCATTTCTTGTATGAAATGTGCTATACAAATTAAATTTATTGTTTTTATTATTAATATTAATATCAATATTAATATATTTACTGTGAGTTTCCCAAAGCACTGTTTAGGCTAACTGTTTCATCCCTTATCAATACTGATTTATTTTAAGCTAACATTTAGTTACATTTAGTCCTTGTAGCTTTGTTTTAGCTAAGAAATAAGAAATACTGAATTTATCACTCTTTTTTTCACTTATGTAAAGTGTAAACAACCTCAAATGGTGTACAACTACCTAACTTAAAGTTATAACATGAATAAATAAAAATTAATATTAAACTGTCTTTGATGCTAACGTTCTATGCTAGGCTAGCTAACGTTGGTTAGCATCTTACCTTGCAACAAAAGAAGTTGGTTTTCGGTTTTCTTAAATCTTTAATGGATTCAGCTGTCAGTGAGGTTTTCTACAACAATTATTCCATATCAAACATCTCTCTGTTTGTGTTTTTGGCTTCAGAAAAAAAAATCCAACCTCTTCAGTATTTTCCCTTGTTCTGGTCTTCCGCGCCAAGTTACGGTTGCTAACATAGAAGTGGATAGTGGCTGTTCTTGGTAGAGCCTTTGCTAAAGGTCAACTGGCACAAAAATGATCAGAAACGACTTTGACATTGCTTAAAAAACACCAAACATTACCTACTTGTAGCTTCTCGACAGAACTTTATCACAGTAGAAAGTTTGACTTGGAGGAAAAGCACAGGTGTTACTAATAACACTAACGATGGCTGTGTTCTATTAAGAGAGTCCCAGTTACTGTGACAATGACTCAGCATGCACAAATACCAGGACCCTGACATCAAAACAGCTAAATTTAATTCAGCTATAATTAATTTAACAATTTCCACCTGTGACAAGTTGAAATGTCTTCTGTGGAAAAGGCCTTGAGTAAAAATGTTCTGCTTTTTTGTCTCATATGATGATGAATTGAAGATTTTTTAAAGAAAAGCTATTTAATTAGATCACCCTTGCCTTAAGACATGTTAAAAGGGACTTTTCACTATTTTGTGACATTATAATGACATAAATTAATGAATTGAGGCAATATAACTTATCTGTAATGACAGATCATTAGTTGCAGCTTTACTTGGCTCCTAAAAGTAGCATTTTAACCTTGCTATAGTACCTGGAAAAATATCAATATAAGCATATAAGCAATAATTAGATAAATATAACAAGACTATAACATAACAATGATGACTTTTTTGGGGTTAGTAGCAGAATGGCTGGTAAATATGGTACCAGTTATCAATAATGCAGAAAATGAGTAATGATACCTTTTCAAATATACAGAATTTTTTAATGTACATTATCCCCCTAATTATACTGTTAGCAAAATTTAAAAACTGTTCCTGATCCTGTGGTCTTTCAGTTCTTGAGTCTATGGTGTGTTAATGGACAAAAAACTGACATATGACACTGACCTCAAAACTGAGAATAATGAAGTGTAGATTATTTGGTAAGCAATTAAATAAGTTCTTGTATCATACCAGTTGTGCCCATTTGTTTTGCCTCATTTTGAGCAAGGGCAAACAAAGACTGCGGACAAAACAGCCCAAGCACGTATGAGACAAAGTGAAGGAATCGTGGAGAAAATAGTAATACACAGTAATAAAGAGCAAGGGAATATGAATTTAATACAGTGCTTAAGCTGAATGAGGAGGAGTTCAATAAGCACACAGCGGTCTGAGA